>NW_010365977.1:26499-41171 GCF_000414095.1 Morus notabilis
AAAGTGCTTCGATTTGGTATATTATAGGCCCAGTAACGATTTCTATATCAAAAGTTATGGTCGTTTTCAGTCACAGTTCTCTGATTTTTTTTCCTCTGAAACTGATGAAAAGTAGTGAATTTTTGCCCAAAAAGTTGAGTTGGCGGGCTACACCTAGCCACGATTTTACAGCTCGAAAAGTGCTTCGATTTGGTATATTATAGGCCCAGTAACGATTTCTAGATCAAAAGTTATAGCCGTTTTCAGTCACAGTTCTCCGATTTTTTTCCCTCCGAAATTG
Organism: Morus notabilis; assembly: GCF_000414095.1. Lineage (NCBI taxonomy): Eukaryota > Viridiplantae > Streptophyta > Magnoliopsida > Rosales > Moraceae > Morus > Morus notabilis. The sequence continues at coordinate 26,780 of NW_010365977.1, forward strand.
ATGAAATCAAGTGAATTTTGGCCCAAAAAATTGAGTTGGTGGGCTATGCCTAGTGATGATTGTACAGCTCAAAAAGAGATTCTGTTTGGTATATTATAGGCTCAGTAACGATTTCTAGATCAAAAGTTATAACCGTTTTCAATCACAGTTGACTGATTTTTTTCCTCTTAAACTGATGAAAACAAGTGAATTTTGGCCTGAAAAATTGGGTTGGCAAGCTACGCCCTACCATTATTATAGAGCTGCAAAAGAGCTTTGATTTGGTATATTATAGGCCCAGTAACAATTTTTAGATCAAAAGTTATGGCCGTGTTCAGTCGCAGTTTTTCGATTTTTTTTCCTCCGAAATTGATGAACACAAGTGAATTTTGGCCCAAAAAATTGAGTTGGCGGGCTAAGCCTGGCCAAGATTGTACAGCTCAGAAGGTGCTTCGATTTGGTATATTATATGCCCAGTAACGATTTCTAGATCAAAAGTTATGGCTGTTTTCAGTTACAGTTCTCCGATTTTTATTCCTTCGAAACTGATGAAAACAACTGAATTTTGGCCCAAAAAATTGGGTTGGCAGGGTACGCCCCACCATGATTTTCGAGCTCGAAAAGAGCTTCGATTTGGTATATTATCGGCCCCGTAACGATTTCTAGATCAAAAGTTTTAGCCATTATCAATCACAGTTCTCCTATTTTTTTCCTCTGAAACAGATGAAAACAGGTGAATTTTGACCCGAAAAATTGAGTTGGTGGGCTCAGCCCGGCCACGATTCTACACCTCAAAAAGTGGTTCAATTTGGTATTATAGGCCCAGTAACAATTTCTAGATCAAAAGTTATGGTCGTTTTCAGTCACAGTCCTTCGACTTTTTTTCCTCTGAAACTGATGAAAATAAGTGAATTTTAGCCCAAAAAATTGGGTTGGCAGGCTACGGCCCACCCTGATTGTAGATCTCAAAATGAGCTTCCATTTGGTTTATTATAGGCCCCGTAACGATTTCTAGATCAAAAGTTTTAGCCATTTTCAATCACAGTTCTCTGATTTTTTTTTCATCTGAAACTGATGAAAATAAGTGCATTTTGGCCCAAAAAATTGGGTTGGTGGCCTACACCCCACCGCGATTGTAGAACTCGAAAAGAGCTTCGATTTAGTATATTATAAGCCCAGTAACGATTTCAAGATCGAAAGTTATGGCCGTTTTCATTCACAGTTATCCAATTTTTTTCCTCCGAAACTGATGAAGTCAAGTGAATTGTGGGCCAAAAAATTGAGTTGGCGGGCTGAACCCGGCCACGATTGTACAGCTCAAAAAGTGCTTCGATTTGGTATATTATAGGCGCAGTAACAATTTCTAGATCAAAAGTTATTACCGTTTTTAGTGACAGTTCTCCAATTTTTTTTCCTTCGAAACTGATGAAATCAAGTAAATTTTGGCCCAAAAAATTGAGTTGGTGGGCCGTGCCCGACCATGATTGTACAGCTCGAAAAGTACTTCTATTTGGTATATTATAAACCCAGTAATGATTTCTAAATCAAAAGTTATAGTCGATCCTTGGAAGTGGGTATTTGTTTTTAACAGTTACCCTATTCAATTGACGGTAGTCAATGCACAACCGGAGAGATCCGTCGTGCTTTTTCACAAATAGCGCCAGGGCACCCTAAGGGGAAGTACTATTCCAAATGTATCCCTTCTCTGCTAGCTCCTCCAGCTACTTCCTTAATTCTCTCATCTCCGCCGGAGCCATCCCGTATGGAGGAATGGAAATAGGTGTCGTTCCCGGAACCAAATCAATGCATAATTCAATTTCCCGATCTGGCGGCAACCCCGGTAGATCCTCAGGAAATACATCTCTAAACTCATCCACTACAGGGATTCCCACACTATCTCCAATTATCTCGGGTTCACGTTCAAAGGCGAGAAGTGAAGAAAAACAGGCTAGATTCCTTCGTCCCCCAACACTGTACTTCAACAGTCGTTCTCCTAGGACTGGGTTCGTATCTGCCTGATAAGAAATCACTGTTCCAGACTTAGTCATCAAAGTCACCCTTCTACGGTAGCAATCAACAATAGCACCGTACTCCGACAACCAATCCAAGCACCACGTCAAATAGACTCATCGGAAGGATAATCAAATCAGCTCTTAATCGCTCACCCCCAATCGTGATTTCACACGATTTACACACACTCAACACCTCCACACATCCCGGTGGGGAGTTCAAAGTCATCGGTACTTCTAAATTGTCAGATTTCTGGTTCAAAGTCCAAACGAAAGAACTTGATACAAAAGTGTGTGTGGCACCTGTATCAAACAACACGTGAGCAAAAGAATGAGAGATTAGAATCATATCCTCAACCACCGCGTTGCTGGTCTGATCTCCCAAACTGCTCCAGCCAGGGCATAAGCTTGCCCCTGCACTTTCCCTTGCCCTCTATCACAAACATTAGGTCGTTGGGTCGCTGGCCTATACTGTTGCAACGGAGGTGGTTGTACCGGTCTCGGCGCTTGGGGCCGAAATTGTGTATACTAAGGTAGTTGATAAGTTGGCACAGGGGGATATAGCATCTGCTGTGGCTGATATGGTGGCATATACTGTGGTGGCCCCTCCTGACTGTATGAAGCGTCACTTTGGGCTTGTTGAGCCAGCGGCCGATTAGAACAATTCCTCCTAATATGGCCCACCTGCCTACAATGGTGACACTTGGGCCCGTATGGAGCACTTCTGTCACTTCCTGATGAACTACTGCCACCGCTAATCACTCCCCCACCCGGCTGTCCCTGGTTGTGGTTCCTTCTACCACTCCGCTATGGCCCGCCGGAAGCAGATGGTCCGCCAGAAGCTGAAACTCGTCCAGCTAGTTCTTTGCTTTGGTGATAGGCTATGCTATCCTACTCCACCCTAGTAGCAGCAGCCACAAAATCCCAGAAATTCCAGATTCTCAAAGCCACCAATGGTCTCCTCACAGAGTTCTTGAGGCCCTTTTCAAACTTAAGACATTTAAGGTATTCAGATTCCACCAAAGATGGCGCAAGCTGGGATAGGTCATTAAACTTGGCCTCATACTCCCTTACAGACATGTCACCTTGCAGTGGAGACATGAATTCAGCGCTTTTTCATCCCTATAACTCTGAGGGAAGTACTGCTCATTGAACATTGTCTCAAACTGCTCCCAGGTCAGTCCTGCAACATCTATTCATCTTTTGACCTGTTTCCACCAAGTATTTGCTAAGCCCTCAATCTTTTATATCGCAAATTCCACCCAGTATTCATCTGGGACTCCCATAGGACTTAAGTGCTTGACTATGGAGTCAAACTAGAACTCTGCTTCTTGGGGTCCTCCCTCACTGTTAAACGAGGGGATAGGCGCACGCCTAAATTCCTGAAAGTAACCTTGCTTCCTATCCTCAACCGGCCGCTCATTTTGAGCTCTAGTGGCCATGCCTTGAAAGGCAGCATACATGGCGTCCAGAAATCCCTGATTCTGTTGTGCCGGTTGATTAGCTGGCTTACGGCGAGGTGCTTACTGGGGTTTCTTAACCTAGAGCTCTGATACCACTCAGTCATGCCCCCCAAACGGGGTGGGTGACGTGGAGCTCAATTAGGGGTTAATAAAGCAAATTCCTAAACGAGCCCCACTTAACTCCATTAAATTATAATATAAATTTCTAAATCCCGAGCCTTTGACAACACACAGGGCTCAACCCACAGGATATATGGCATTGTACATACATGAACTTGTAAATAATCAAGTACAACAGACGCCAACCACAGTCTAGTATATCCAAATATTACATAAGGTTGTAGAATTCTCAATTCCTTACATTTTATTCCAGAGGATGATCACAATCCTCACTTGATTTCGGCAGCAGCACAACTCAGCTACTCCGTAGCAAATATCCAGCTACTGTGCACCGCTCCTAGAATCTCCTGGGAGGGGTTTAATACATGTAAAACATAAAATGTGAGCGAAAGGCCCAATAGGATATAGCTTGAAATGACTGTATAAATAAATGAATAATAAATTAGCAACGAATAAATAAATGAATAAGTAAATAAAATAAGACATTCAGTTCCAACTGGCAGCCGGAACCTCACATCCTTTTTCTCAAAGGAAATATAACTGAAAATAACCGTATTACAGGCATCAGCAAGTAATTAGTACAAATTAGTCACCTACCAAGTGCCTCGCCTACCCGGACCGTGTTTCGGGTTCTACCCCCGAGGATGCACTCTCCGTATCCTATCTAGGCTTACAGCAATATATTCTCACCGGTTCACAAGATCTCTTATCTTAAGAAACCATTCATTTAACATTATGAAATCGTTAATATGACCCCACGAACTACTCAAGCCGTGGGCCCCATGACTGGCCAAGCCATGAGGTTCCATGACTAAACAAGGTATGGTTTTTAAAGAGTTTTTCTTTTGCAAACCAACCCCTTTCTTTAAAACATTTCCAAGGCCGAAATCCTTTTTGAAAACAGGCTCACATGGAAAAGGGATAGAAATCCTACGTCGCACTATCAAACCTGGGACTAGCATAGCCTTCTCCGGCTTCCACTTCCTCAACCCCTTCAGTCTGAATCCTCAGCGATCACTGATGCAAGACAACACTTTAGGATTAATTCTCATTCCTAAAGCAATCCAATCTCAATTTGATGCCAAGGTTTCCAATTAGTGTGCCCTAATCCATTTTCATGTTTCAAATTATCATTCCAAGGGTTTTCAATCTCAAAACAAGGATTAAAGATGCTAATCCATTCATCTCAAGTCCCCAAATGAAGCTAATTTGGGTTCTCCCCGAAAGTAGAGGCCAAAACAGCAATTTCAGGCCAAATAGGGTCAGACCCCGTGTCAACCGGTCGACTGGTGATAGAACAGTGCAACACTACCGGTCGACCGGTAGTGTGCACTCCGGTCGACCGGACAGGTCGACCGGTCAGGCCAATGCAATGCGGTCGATCGCACCGGTTGACCGGTTACCATGTGATCCGGTCGACCAGACAGGTCGACTGGTGGAATCAGCTGCGCGAGAGAAGCTCGCGGAAACCAGTCCAAAACCTACAATCTCAGTCCCAAATCGAAATATTTCAAAGGAAAACCCCTAGATCCGGGTTCTAGGTGGTAAATCAAGTCCAAAGAACCCAAGATCTCCAATTTCTACCAAGGTTTTACTTAAAAATCATTAATATCCAGTTTGAACCAAAAATAAGTTTTGAAGTCCACAAATGCACGATTCAAGAGAGGGTTTTCCATAAATCTTACCTTGAATCCTTCTCTTGATGTTGAATGGTTCTTGAAATCGTTCCTTGGTTCAAGGTCCGTTCGATTGGGACAAAAACGGGAAAAGAGAGAGAGAGCACGGGAATGAGAGTGGAGAGAGAGAGAGTGTGCACGGGAGAGGAAAGAGAAAAGGAAAGAAAGAAAAGAAAAAGAAAAAGAAAAGAAAATGGACAAGTGTCAATATATTAAAAGAACAGTCCAGAAATGCGCCCATACACACTTTTGGGTTAAAATAAATTACTAAGAAGAATTTAAATACCTTAGAACTATTTAAATTACACGTCAGAAACATTTATTAATCAAAACCCAATTAATTAAATCAGATTAGGCACACTAATAATCTCAATTATCTTAATTAATCTTATTTAATTCTTCAGGGTGTTACAGCTCCACCCCTCTTAGGCAATTTCGTCCCTGAAATTAAGGCCTACCTCAAAGCACAAACAGATGTGGATACTGCTCCTGCATCGCAGTTTCAAGCTCCCATGTCGCTTCCTCAACTCCATGGTGCTGCCACAACACTTTCACTAACAGGATCTCACGATAGCGCAGATTCTTTATCTTCCGGTCAAGAATCTGTACAGGTGCCTCCTCGTACGTCGTGTCATACTATATCAGAATGTCAAACCACCGTACCATAGCTTCCGGCTCAGGTTGACATTTCTAAAGCATAAAGACATGAAACACGTCATGCACGTGAGATAATTCAGGCGGTAAAGCCAACCGATAAGCCACCACTCCGACTCATTGCACGATCGGTAGTACGCCTTCTATTAGCATAGCTTTTCTGACGACCTTGAGCTGTCAATAGTCGTTCCTGAATCACAGCTATCTTCTCATTGTTTTCTTGAATAACCTCTGGCCTAGTACTCAGTCGATCTTCTGGTTCTAACCAACAAATAGGTGACCTACAAGGACGACCATAGAGAGCCTCAACAGTGCCATACCGATACTGGCCTGATGGCTGTTGTTGTACACAAACTCAGTAAGGTGCAGGTATTTCTTCCAGTTTCCACCAAATTCCAGAATACAAGCAGGAAGCATATCCTCCAGAATCTGAATTACTCTTTCAGATTGCCCATCAGTCTGAGGATGAAATGCTGTGCTGAAGTTCAAGTCTGTTCCCATGGCTTCCTGGAAACTCCTCCAATACCTTGCATTAAAACACGTGTCACGATCTGACGTGATAAACAATGGCACTCCGTGTAGCCTCACGATGTGCTCCAGGTATAATTCTGACAGAATCTTCTGAGAATACATCGTACGAAATGGTATGAAGTGCGCGGACTTCATCAACCTGTCCACCACCACCCAGATGACATCGTGCTTTAGCTCGGTTCTCGATAGCCCCATCAGAAAATCTATAATGATGTGCTCCCATTTCCATCCAGGGACAGGAAGAGGTTATAACTCTCCCACTGGCTTCTGATGCTCAGCTTTAACCCAGAGGCAAGTCAGACATTCCGAGACATACTCACAAATGTCTCTTTTCATGCCTCTCCACCAGCACTGCCTTTTCAGGTCCTGGTACATCTTTGTACTTCCTAGATGTATAGCAAACTTCAATTTGTAAGCCTCTCACAGAACCATCTTATTTACCTCATCCGCCTTAGGAACAACAAGGCGGTTGCAGAAATACAAGGCTCCATCCTCTCGGATTCTCCAATCCTCGAGTTGCTCTCCATTCTGGATTCGAATCCAGATCCCTTGGAGGTGTGGATCCTGTAATTGATTCTGCTTAACCTGTTGCACAATATCCGGTGTAGAACCCAGATTATACACCATCGCCTGGTTATAATCTTCGTAGAACTGAAGATTATACTCACTCACCACTTCAGTCCTTTTCCAATCTTCCAAAGCTAACGACGCCAGAGTCCCCGTCGTCTTCTTGCTAAGGGCATCAGCCACCACATTAGCTTTTCCAGGATGATATTGCAGACTAAAGTCATAATCTTCCATATACTCCACCCATCTCCTTTGCCTGAGATTCAAGTCTTTCTGAGTAAACAAGTACTTCAGACTTTTATGGTAAGAAAAGACCTGAAACTTTGCTCCATAGAGATAACATCTCCATATCTTCAGAGCAAATATTACCACTGCCAGCTCCAAATCATGAGTGGGATAATTCTGTTCATGTGGTCTTAATTGGCGAGATGCGTACGCTACCACACGTCCTCCTTGCATTAAGACACCGCCAAGCCCACTCCCCGAGGCGTTAGAATACACCTCATATGGTTCTTTACTATCAGGAATAGTCAAGACTGGTGCACTTGTCAGTCTGACCCTAAATTCCTGAAAAGCATTTTCACATTCGGCGTCCCACTGGAATCTGACTTCTTTCTTGGTCAACCGAGTCATCAGTGCAGCAATACTCGAGAAGTCTTTCATGAAACACCGATAGTACCCTGCAAGTCCGAGGAAACTGCGAATCTCCGCCACATTCTTTGGCCTTTCTCACTGTAGCACAGTCTCAATCTTAGAAGGATCAATAGAGATTCCTTGTCCTGAAATTACATGCCCAAGGAACTTCACTTCTGTCAGCCAGAAGTCACATTTCTCCTTCTTAGCATACAACTGGTGTTCACGAAGAGTTTGAAGAACAATTCTCAAGTGTTGCTCATGTTCTTGCCAAGTCTTCAAGTAAACCAGTATGTCGTCAATGAAGACAATTACGAACCGATCCAAATATGGCAAGAAAACACGGTTCATCAAGTCCATGAATGCCGCCGGGGCATTCGTAAGCCAAAAAGGCATTACAAGAAACTCGAAGTGCCCATACCGAGTTCAAAAAGCAGACTTTGGAATGTCCTCCTCCTTAATTTTCAATTGGTGGTACCCAGACCTCAAGTCAATCTTGGAGTAAAACTGTGATCCACCCAACTGATCGAATAGCTCGTCGATCCTTGGTAGTGGGTATTTGTTCTTCATAGTTACCCTAATCAATTGATGGTAGTCAATGCACAACCGGAGAGATTCGTCATGTTTTTTCACAAATAGCGCCAGGGCACCCCAAGGGGAAGTACTATTCTGAACGTATCCCTTCTCTGCTAGCTCCTCAAGCTGCTTCCTTAATTCTCTCATCTCCGCCAGAGCCATCCGGTATGGAGGAATGGAAATAGGTGCCGTTCCCGGAACCAAATCAATGCATAATTCAATTTCCCGATCTGGTGGCAACCCCGGTAGATCCTCGGGAAATACATCTGCGAACTCATCCACTACAGGGATTCCCACACTATCTCCAGTTATCTCGGGTTCACCTTCAAAGGCGAGAAGTGAAGAAAAACATGCTAGATTCCTTCGTCCCCCAACACTATACTTCAACAGTCGTTCTCCTAGGACTGGGTTCGTATCTGCCTGATAAGAAATCACTGTTCCAGACTTAGTCATCAAAGTCAACCTTCTACGGTAGCAATCAACAATAGCACCGTACTCCGACAACCAATCCATTCCGAGCACCACGTCAAATAGACTCATCGGAAGGATAATCAAATCAGCTCTCAATCCCTCACCCCCAATCATGATTTCACATGATTTACACACACTCAACACCTCCACACATCCCAGTGGGGAGTTCAAAGTCATCGAGACTTCTAAATTCTCAGATTTCAGGTTCAAAGTCTGAATGAAAGAGCTTGATACAAAAGAGTGTGTGGCACCTGTATTAAACAACACGTGAGCAAAAGAATGAGAGATTAGAATCATACCCTCAACCACCGCGTTGCTGGTTTGATCTCCCGAACTGCCTCCTGCCAGGGCATAAGCTTGCCCCTGCACTTTTCCTTTCCCTCTATCACAAACATTAGGCCGTTGGGTCGCTGGCCTATACTATTGCGGTGGAGGTGGTTGTACCGGTCTCAGCACTTGGGGCTGAAATTGTGTATACTGAGGTGGTTGATAAGTTGGCACAGTGGGATATGGCATCTGATGTGGCTGATATGATAGCATATACTGTGGTGGCCCTTCCTGACTGTATGAAGTGTCACTTTGGGCTTGTTGAGCTAGCGGCCGATTAGGAAAATTCCTCCTAATATGGCCCACCTGCCCACAATGGTGACACTTGGGCCCGTATGGAGCACTTCTGTCACTTCCTGATGAACTACTGCCACCACTAATCACTCCCCCACCCGGTTGTCCCTGGTTGCGGTTCCTTCTACCACTCCGCTGTGGCCCGCCGGAAGTTGATGGTCCGCCAGAAGCTGAAACTTGTCCAGCTAGTTCTTTGCTTTGGTGATAGGTTATGCTATCCTGCTCCACCCTAGTAGCAGTAGCCACCAAAACCCAGAAATTCCAGATTCTGAATGCCACCAATGGTCTCGTCACAGAGTTCTTGAGGCCCTTCTCAAACTTAAGACATTTAAGGTGTTCAGATTCCACCAAAGATGGCGCAAAATAGGATAGGTCATTAAACTTGGCCTTATACTCCCTTACAGACATGTCACCTTGCAGCAGAGACATGAATTCCAATGCTTTTTCATCCCTATAACTCCGAGGGAAGTACTGCTCATTGAATAGTATCTCAAACTGCTCCCAGGTCAGTCTTGCAACATCTATTCTTCTTTTGACCTGTTTCCACCAAGTATTTACTAAGCCCTCCATCTTGTTTACTGCAAATTCCACCCAGTATTCATCTGGGACTCCCATAGTACTCAAGTGCTTGACTATAGAGTCAAACCAGAACTCTATTTCCTGGGGTCCTCCTTCACTGTTAAACAAGGGGATAGCCGCACGCCTAAATTTCTGGAAGTAACCTTGCTTCCTATCCTCAACCGCCCGCTCATTTTGAGCTCTAGTGGCCATGGCTTGAAAGGCAGCATACATGGCGTCCAAAAATCCCGGATTCTGTTGTGCCAGTTGATTAGCTGGCTTATGGAGAGGCGCCATTTCCATCAACTGAAATAAAATTAGACTGTTCAGTGGATTACAGATGTCACACATGTATGTACAATTTTAGGGTTTCTTAACCTAGGGCTCTGATACCACTCTGTCACGCCCCCCAAACGGGGTGGGTGACATGGAGCTCAATTAGGGGTTAATAAAACAGATACCCAAATGAGCCCCACTTAACTCCATTAAAATATAATATAAATTTCTAAATCCTGAGCCTCTGACAACACACAGGGCTTCAGCCATAGGATATATGGCATTGTACATACATCAACTTGTAAATAATCAATTACAACAGACATCAACCACAATCTAGTATATCCAAATATTACATAAGGTTACATAATTCTCAATTCCTTACATTTTATTCCAAAGGATGATCACAATCCTCACTTGATTCTGGCAGCAGCACAACTCAGCTACTCCGTAGCAAATATCCAGCTACTGTGCACTGCTCCTAGAATCTCCTGGGAGGGGTTTAATACATTTAAAACATAAAATGTGAGCGAAAGGCCCAGTAGGATATAGTTTGAAATGACTGTATAAATAAATGAATAATAAATTAGCAATGAATAAATAAATGAATAAGTAAATAAAATAAGACATTCAGTTCCGACTGCCAGCCGGAACCTCACATCCTTTTTCTCAAAGGAAATATAACTGAACATAACAGTATTACAGGCAACACTAAGTAATTAGTACAAATTACTACCTACCAAGTGTCTCACCTACCCGAACTGAGTTTCGGGTTCTGCCCCGGAGGATGCACTCTTCGCATCCTATCTAGGCTTACAGCAATATATTCTTACCGGTTCACAAGATCTCTTATCTTAAGAAACCATTCATTTAACATTATGAGATCGTTAATATGACCCCATGAACTACTCAAGCCGCGGGCCCCATGACTGGCCAAGCCATGAGGTTCCATGACTAAACAAGCCATGGTTTTTAAAGAGTTTTTCTTTCGCAAACCAATCCCTTTCTTTAAAACATTTCCAAGGCCGAAATCCTTTTTGAAAACAGGCTCACAAGGAAAAGGGATAGAAATCATACCTCGCACTATCAAACCTGGGACTAGCATTGCCTTTGGGCTCACAAGGATTAAAGATGCTAATCCATTCATCTCAAGTCCCCAAATGAAGCTAATTTGGGTTCTCCCCGAAAACAGGGGTCAAAACAGCAATTTCAGGCCAAATAGGGTTAGACCCTGTGTCAACCGGTTGACCGGTGACAGAACAGTGCAACACTACCGGTTGACTGGTAGTGTGTACTCTGGTCGACCGGACAGGTTGACCGGTCAGGCCAATGCAATGCGGTTGACCGCACCATTCGACCGGTTACCATGTGATCCGGTCGACCAGACAGGTCGACCGGTGGAATCAGCTGCGCGAGAGAAGCTCACGGAAACCAGTGCAGAACCTGCAATCTCAGTCCTAAATCAAAATATTTCAAAGGAAAACCACTTGATCCGGGTTCTAGGTAGTAAATTAAGCCCAAAGAACCCAAGATCTCCAATTTCTACCCAGGTTTTACTCAAAAATCATTAATATCCGGTTTGAACCAAAAATAAGTTTTGAAGTCCACAAATCCACGATTCAAGAGAGGGTTTTTCCTAAATCTTACCTTGAATCCTTCTCTTGACGTTGAAAGCTTGTTGAAATCATTCCTTGGTTCAAGGTCCGTTCAATTGGGACAAAAACAGGAAGAGAGAGAGAGAGTACGGGAATGAGAGTGAAGAGAGAGAGTGTGCATGGGAAAGGAAAGAGAAAAAGAAAGAAAGAAAAGAAAAAGAAAAGAAAATGGACAAGTGTTAATATTTTAAAAGAGCAGTCCAGAAATGTGCCCATACACTTCTGGGTTAAAATAAATTACTGAGAAGAATTTAAATACCTTGGAACTATTTAAATTACACGTCAGAAACATTTATTAATCAAAACTCAATTAATTAAATCAGATTAGGCACACTAATAATCTCAATTACCTTAACTAATCTCATTTAATTCTTTAGGGTGTTACATAACGATTTCTAGCTCAAAACTTATAGCCGTTTTCAATCACAGTGCTCTGATTTTTTTTCCTCTGAAACTGATGAAAACAAGTGAATTTTACCCTAAAAGATTGGGTTGGTGAGCAACACCCCACCATGATTGTATAGCTCAAAAATAGCTTTAATTTAGTAAATTATAGGCCGAGTAATGATTTTTAGATCAAAAGTTATGGCTGTTTTCAGTCACAGTTCTCTGATTTTTTTCCTCCGAAACTGATGAAATTAAGTGACTCTTGGCCTGAAAAATTGACTTGGTGGGCTTAGCCCAGCCATGATTGTACAGCTCAAAAAGTGCTTGGATTTGGTATATTATAGGCCCAGTAATAATTTCTAGATCAAAATTTATGGCAGTTTTCAGTCATAGTTCTCTGATTTTTTTTCCTCTAAAATTGATGAAACAAGTGAATTTTGGCCCAAAAAAATGGGTTGGTGGGCGACACCTCACCATGATTGTAGCGCTAAAAAAAGGCTTCAATTTGGTATATTATAGGCCCAATAACGATTTCTAGATCAAAAGTTATGGCCGTTTTCAGTCACAATCCTACGATTTTTTTCCTCCGAAACAGATGAAATGAAGTGAATTTTGGCCAGCAAATTGGGTTTGTGAGTTATGCCCTGCCATGATCATAAAGCTGGAAAAGAACTTCAATTTGGTATATTATAGGCCCAGTAAGGAATTTTAGAGTAAAAGTTATGGCCGTTTTCACTCACAGTTCTCCAATTTTTTTTCCTCTGAAAATGATGAAAACAAGTGAATTTTGGCCCAAAATATTTGGTTGGTGGTGTACGTTCCCCTCATGACTGTAGAGCTCAAAAAGAGCATCGATTTGGTATATTATAGGCCCAATAACGATTTCTAGATCAAAAGTTATGGACGTTTTCAATCACTGTTCCCCGATTTTTTTTCCTCTGAAATTGATGAAAACAAGTGAATTATGGCCCAAAAAATTGGGCTCCTAGGCTACACCCCACCATGATTGTAGAACTCAAAAACAGCTTCAATTTGGTATATTATAGGCCGAGTAACGATTTCAAAAGTTATGGTTGTTTTCAGTCACAGTTATCCGATTTTTTTCCTCTGAAATTGATGAAATCAAGTGAATATTGGCAAAAAAAAATTGAGTTGGTGGGCTACGCTCGGCCACAATATTACAACTCAGAAAGAGCTTTGACTTGGTAAATTAGAGGCCCAATAACGATTTGTAGATCAAAAGTTATGGCCGTTTTCATTCACAGTTCTCTAATTTTTTTCCCTCTGAAACTGATGAAAATAAGTGAATTTAGACTGAAAAATTGGGTTGGCGAGCTACGTCCTACCACGATTGCAGAGCTCAAAAAGGCCTTTGATTTGGTATATTATAGGCCCAGTAACGATTTCTAGATCAAAAGTTATAGCCGTTTTCAGTCACAGATCCCTGATTTTTTTCCTCCGAAATTGATGAAACAAGTGAATTATGGCCCAAAAAATTGGGTTGGTCAGCTACACCCCGCCACGATATTAGAACTCAAAAAGAGCTTCGATTTGGTATATTAGATGTTGAGTAATGATATCATGATCAAAAGTTATGGCCACTTTTAGTCACAGTTTTCTGATTTTTTTCCTCCGAAACTGATGAAATCAAGTGAATTTTGGCCCGAAATATTGAGTTGGCGGGTGGTTACGCCCAAGCGTGTACAAAAACAAGCGGTCAATTGTAGTACAATTTGAACGGTCGATCCCACGAGGAAGTGTTAAATTGAACAAGAAATGATTAGCAAATAAAAAGCGTTAGGAAAGTAAGCAATCAAACAAAGAAAATGAATAAGTGTTTTTGATGATTTTTTGAACAATTTAAAATGGAAAAAATTCAATAAATAAAAGTGGTAAGGCTTTGAGAATCCTCCATATGCTTTGTTCACCTATTTGGATTTTGATTCATAAATTGACTCAATTGAAAGTTTCACATCCCAAACAATCAATCGGAAAATAAATATTTAAAAAACATATGAATTAAAAATGTATTCGAGTAAATAAAATTCTAACGTTTAGAATTAGGAAAAATTATCTTATGAGAAATCTAAGAGCGACAATATACCGTTGGCAATAATGCAGTAAAAGACTACTCATAAAACAATACCTATCAATATATAATATAATGCAACAATCACATAAAAAGAGCTTGACTAGATTTATATGAAAGTTGACAA
>NW_010365977.1:41736-49616 GCF_000414095.1 Morus notabilis
ATGATGGGCTGATGGGCTTTGGGCCGAATTGGGCTTTTCTTGGGCTCAACTTTTGGGTTTTGCTTGGTAAACTAGCCCAAATCCAATTGTTTTCTTCAAAAACCTGAAAAATAAAATAAATCCAATTAAAATTAAATCCTCTAAATTTAGGAATATTTGAAATTAAAATCACAAATTTGATAAAATAATTTGACAATTATGAACATTAAAAGTGCAAATTCGTGCACTTATCAGCGTGCCCGACCACGATATTACAACTCAAAAAGAGCTTCAATTTGGATTATTATAGGCCCAGTAATGATTTCAAGATAAAAAATTATAGCCGTGTTCAGTCATAGTTCTCTGATTTTTTACGCTCCGAAACTGATGAAAACAAGTGAATTTTTGTCCAAAAACTTGAGTTGGCAGGCTAAGCCCAGCCAGGACTGTACAGCTTGAAAAGGGGTTCAATTTGGTATATTATAGGCCCAGTAACGATTTCTAGATCAAAAGTTATGGTCGTTTTCAGTCATAGTTCTCCGATTTTTTTTCCTTCAAAACTGATGAAAACAAGTGAATTTTTGCCTGCAAAATTAGGTTGGTGGGGTACATCCCCCCATGATTGTAGAACTCAAAAAGTGCTTCGATTTGGTATATTATAGGTCTAGTAACGATTTGTAGATCAAAAGTTATAGCCGTTTTCAGTCATAGTTCCCCGACTTTTTTTCCTCCGAAACTGACGAAAACAAGTGAGTTATGGCCCGGAAAATTGGGTTGGCAGGCTACACCCCACCACGATTGTAGAACTCAAAAAGAGCTTTGATTTGGTATATTATAGGCCAAGTAAGGATTTAAAGATCAAAAGTTATAGCTGTTTTCAGTCACAGTTAGCCGATTTTTTTCGTCCGTAACTAATGAAATCATGTGAATATTGGCAAAAAAAATTGAGTTAGTGGGCTATACTCTGCCACAATATTACAGCTCAGAAAGAGCTTCGACTTGGTATATTATAGGCACAGTAACGATTTGTAGATCAAAAGTTATGGCCGTTTTCATTCACAGTTCTTTGATTTTTTTCCCTCCGAAACTGATGAAAACAAGTGAATTTTGGACTGAAAAATTGGGTTGGCAGGCTATGCTTTGCCACGATTGCAGAGCTCAAAAAGGCCTTCGATTTGGTATATTATAGGCCCAGTAACGATTTCTAGATAAAAAGTTATAGCTGTTTTCAGTCACAGATCCCCGATTTTTTTTCCTCCAAAATTGATGAAAACAAGTGAATTATGGCCCAAAAAATTGGGTTGGCATGCTACACCCCGCTACGATATTAGAATTTGAAAAGAGCTTCAATTTGGTATATTATAGGCCGAGTAACGATTTCAAGATCAAAAGTTATGGCCGTTTTCAGTCACAGTTCTCTGATTTTTTTTTCCTCCGAAACTGATGAAAACAAGTTAATTTTGGCCCAAAAAATTGAGTTGGTGGGCTTTGCCTAGACACAATATTACAGCTAGAAAAGAGCTTCGATTTGGTATATTATAGGCCTAGTAACGATTTCTGGATCAAAAGTTATGGTCGTTTTCAGTCACAATTCTCTGATGTTTTATGCTCCGAAACTGTTGAAAACAAGTGAATTTTGGCCCAAAAAATTGAGTTGGTGGGCTATGCCTAGCCACGATTGTACATCTCAAAAAGTGCTTCGATTTGGTATATTATAGGCCCAGGAACGACCTAACACACTTAACAAAAGCCTTATTTATAGAATTTATGGGCATGCAAAAACGTTGTAATCAGCAAACAAAATGTAAAGGGATGTTTTATCCATAAATTGGATTTACAAGGCTTTAATCCTAAGAATGAATGCTGAAACCATCCAACAGGAACCAAAACGGAACGCTGCTGAAGAATACCAAACGGATGGGACACGTGGCGGAAGCTAATTTGCGAAGAGGAAGAAAACGTTGCTCGCCATGGACACGTGGCAAGCTCTGATTAGCGGAGAAGAAGGTTCTGCACAATGGGGTCCACGCGGAGTAAAGACTTGACGCGTGAGTGGAAGGAACTCACCCGGGGGTGAGGAGTTGCGCGCCAAGTGCGCGTGTGTGAGGGAGCATCTGGGCCCCACGGGACGCGTGGCGCGACGCGGTTGGAGAGCTGCTGGAATACGGGACCCACACGGAGAGGAAAGAAAATCTGTGTGACACACGCGTGGAGGAGACTCGCGCAGGGGGAAGGGAGGTGCGTGCCAGGCGCGCGTATGCGAGGGGACAGCTGGGCCCCACACGGCTGCGGCACGTCAGACGTCGACACATGGCGAGAAGTGATTGGTGCGGCTGGAACTGGCGCAGCTCAGCTTAGCGGACGGCTAGGCTGATTGGCGGGCTTGGCTTGCTGATTGGCTTCTCTTTCTCTTTATAATTTTGGTTTAATCAAAACTTAATTTATTTAGCAATTATGAACAATTTAGGTGCATTTTCATGCACTTTTCACAACCCCCAACCAGCTTATTGCTAGTCCCTAGCAATTCAAGCGAAAGAAAAATCATGTCAAGCTGAAAATTCAAATCAAAACTAGCAAAATCACCTAAGCAATCAAACAAAACATTAGTAAGTCATCAGAAAATGCTATCAAAACTACTTCAGTCTTAACTCCAGAGTCGTGTGTGTGTGCACCAAACCGTATCCCTCTTACCACAGTCCATAACACAAATATCATCAAAAAATTCACCAAGAAAAAGTCTCAACTCCATTTACCTCACGGGTGTCAGAAATATTTTAATGCAAAGGGTTTTCACTCATGGAGTTGGAAGTCAATCAATCAACACTCAAGTGAGAGAAGACAATTTAAGGATAAGCTAATAAACATACATTGATCAAATGATAGGCAAATCAAATCTAGAACAATCCATCACTCAAACCATAAACAAGCTTTCGAGATTTCATTCTGGTCAAGAGGAAGATCTCATAAACAAACAAAGAGCTGAAAAATACAAACAAATATACACAAACTCTTTTTTTTTTCTTTTCTTGTTTTTTTTAAGGCAAGAGACACCATGCATTTGATGAAGCTGATGTAGTAAGGCATTCTTTTGACTAGCTACTATGCGGCACGAGACGTGAGTGCAACCAAACTACGTAAACATTGATGATAAATGATGCTCTTGCCCTTTTTTCTTTTCTTTTTTTTTTCTTTTTTTAGAAGAAATACAAAAGAAAAATGATAAATATCTACAACACATGGCTCAATTCTAAAAATTATTCCTAACAAAAAATCATCCCTCAAGCAAAGTCACAAGTCAAGCAATAGTGCTCCGTTAATGACTCAACCAACTCCAAAGATCAATGAAAGTTCAAAAAGCTGTTTTCTCAACTCTCACAACTCACCAAAAATGAAAAACTTAAACTCGGGAGTTTTTCTCAACTAAATGTGTTAACAACCATCTTACCACAAGGTTTAGCATGTGCTCAAAAAGAACTCTGAAAATCATTTCTTGGTAATTAAGATAGCAAAAACTGACTCAAACCGAACATTTTGAAATCATACTCAAATAATCTCGCAAAAATTTTGACCCTAAATAACAACAAGACAAAAATAATCTCACGCATGAATATGCTCACCACCCCCAGCCTAAAATCAGACAGTGTCCTCAATGTCTAAAAATATATGCAATATGAAGAAGACAGGGAAAGAGAAGACATGGAAAGAGAACACCTGGATGATGAACATTGGAACTAAGCTGAGCATCCTGAACTAATTCTCCAAAACACAAACAAATATTAAATCACACAAAATCAAACTAAAAATAAAAGCACGCAAATAACACCAAACGAAACAAAGAATAAAAATATGATACAAAAGTGTTGGAAGCAAACTCATCAAGAGGTTTGCGCCATATGTTGGCCCTTTGGGTTTGAATGAGCTTGTGAAGGGAACTTGCCGCGTTCTTGAACAGCCAAAGCTCCAGTTAGCTTTGTGATTTGACTCTTCATTTGTTTACTTTCTTCCACCATTTGCATGAACAGTGACTCAAACATCTGATTCGTCTTACTCTGCACCTCCATGAAAGATTGCAAGGTATTCTCAAAAGAACTCTTTGGCTGTTGCGAATTGTATTGAGGTGCAGAATATGCCTTTGGTGGTTACGGCTGTTGCTCAGTCCTCCATTGTCCTCCTGATGGTTGTGCTTGGTTAGAATCTCTCCAATTGAAATTCGGATGGTTCCTCTAACCAGGATTGTATGTGTAAGAGAAAGGTTTGTTGTACGCCCCTAAGGCATTGCATTGCTCCTCATAAACCCCTCTCATTTCACCATAAGCAGGACAATCCTTAGCTAGATGTTCCACCCCACCACAGACAAAGCATGGCTCATGTGTCTCTGCCCTTGCGACCGTGTGGATTCCTCTACCTTCTTTGCCTTTGAGGGCCTCGATTTGCCTTGTCAAAGATTTGACTTGGGCTTTGAGGTTGTCCTCCTCCCTTAATTGATAGATTCCAATCGGTCGGGACCTATTGGTGCTGTCAGTAGCACTTGGACCAGTCCATGTGTGGGCTTTTTCGGCTAACTCGTTGAGATACTCAAAAGCCTCCTCATGGTCCTTTTAGAGAAACTCACCATTGCACATCATCTCCACAAATTAGCGCTCTCGGATCGTGAGTCCTTCATAGAAATAACTGATGAGGCGCCAACTCTCGTAACCATGGTGAGGACACTGATTTAACAGATCCTTGAACCGTTCCCAAACTTGATACAGAGTTTCATTGTCCTTCTGGGTAAAGGTCGAGATCTATCGCTTCAGACCATTGGTCTTATGGTGAGGGAAATACTTGTTGAAAAATGTTGTCGTCATTTCTTCTCAACTTCCAATAGACCTAGGTCGCAGAGAATACAACCAACTTTTAGCCTTGTCCTTCAAAGAGAAAGGAAAGAATTTCAATCGCACAGAGTCCACGGCTTCAGCTCGGTTGTGAAAAGTGGCCACTACTTCTTCAAACTCCCTAATATGCACGTATGGATTGTCGCTCTCTAACCCATGAAAGGGCGGCAAGAGTTGGATCATGCCCGGCTTGAAATCCAAATTCGGCATATTAGGGGAAAACATTATGCATGATGGTGTGGTCGTACGTGTAGGGTGAAGATAATCGTTTAACGTCTTCTGTTGGACCTCCTTGTTTTGAGCCATTGCGAACGGATTTGCAACTGCTAATGAGGCTGGGGTCGAGGGAGGACTAGACGTGTGAGAAGAAACTTCACTAGGGTTCTCCGGTCTTATTACGAATCTCCCTAATTCGTCTCTATAACGATTCATTCACCCTACAACGTTTCACTTTTTTTTTAATTTTTTTTTAATTTTTTTTAATTTTTAATTTTTTTTTAAACAAAGAAAACAATAATGTAGAACCGTGAATCGCAACCCCCAAGAGTGCTCCCAGGAAAGATTGGTGGGGCAAAGCCTCCTTAAAAACCAACCTCCTAGACAGAGCAACGTTCCCAGGAAAGACTGGTGGCGTAGAATGCTAACAGGAACTAGCCTCCTAGACAGAACTCCTTTAGTTTGTACTTTCCAACGTTTCTACAAAATTGCTTGAAAATTTATTAAGTTTTATGATGTGTTTTATGAAATGCTTTATGAAATGTTAAATGTTAGATATTAGTACCCTAAGTTAATACTATTCTAAAACCTAAGGTTACACAAATTATGAGAAATAAATTATTAAATCTAAATTGGTCACCTAAGAGTCACAACCTAAGAGACCATGAATGAAAAATTAAATAGATATTTTAGGCAATTAATAATAATAAGGAACAAAATTAAAAGAAAAGAGTTAAAGCTATTGACTAAGAAACGGAAATTTATAAGTGCAATTTAACAAAAGCATAAACAACAAAACTATCAACGAGCAAAATGACAAAAATAATAATAATAATAAAATGAAATAAAGTAAAGAAGAATAAGAAAAGAAAAGAAAATAAGCCAACTAAGAAAAATCTAAAACCCAACACGGAAACTGACAAATTAATGCACTAAAACAAATGTATTGGTTTTAACTAAAAACAATGTGACAAAACTCCAAAGACACAGCAACACATTTTACAAACTTCAAAGACAACCAATTACGGACACAACTAAGCAAATAAAACAATGACACTGTAAAAAGTTTTTTTTTTTTTTTTTTTTTTTTTTTTTAAAAGTGGTAAGATGAAAAAGAACCGAAAAAATTAATGAAGAAAAACTATGGTAACAACCGAAAGAAGAAAAATTATTAACTTGACTAAGAAACACAAACAAGAAAACGTGTCAAACAAAAAGACAAATAAATAAAAACGATGTACTTACCTCTTTGGCTAATTATCTACTGAACAATCTTGTTGACGCACCTCCACGGCAACGGCGCCAAAATTTGATTACGCCCAAACGTGTACAAAAAAAGCGGTCAATTGTAGCACAATTAGGACAGTCGATCCCACGAGAAAGTGACAAATCGAACAAGAAATGATTAGCAAATAAAAAGCTTTAGGAGATAAATAATAAAGTAAAAATAAAAGAGAATGGAATTTTTGTTGAGAAGTTTAGGTGTAAGAAAAATATAGGAGAAAATTATATAATTAAAACCGGTAAGGCGTCGAGATTCCCCTATATGCTTCGTTCACCCGAATGGATTTTGATCTTTGAGATTCCTCAATTGAAAATTTCACATCCCAAACTAACAATCGGAAAATATATGTTTGAAGAACATGTGAATTAAAATGTATTCGAGACAGTAAAATTCTTACGTTTAGCATTAGGAAAAATCATCTTAAGAGAAATCTAAGAGCGACAATATACCATTGGCAATATTGCAGTAAAAGACTACTCATAAAACAATATCTATCAATATATAGTATCATGCAACAATCACATAAAAAGAGCTTGACTAGATTTATATAAAAGTTGACAATAAAATATATCAATATGAGAAATTAGAAGAAGATAGAAGAAAATTAATCACTCAAATATATAAACTTTGAAGAACAAATGGAGAATCAAAATCCACTCAAGATCACTTCACATATAGGTTTCTCTCTAACCTCACCAAAGAGAAAAAGATGTCTAAACTTAGGCTAAAAATTAACAACCTAACACCACTACACCACAATAGGCTTTTCATAGCTGACGAAAAACGCTATTAATCACTATCAATAGCGCTTTTTAGAGCGCTAGGACAGCGGGCGCTATTATAGGTCCTAAGAAAACATAGCATTTCAAGAGAGTTATAGAAAGAGCTATAAAATTGAAGTTTTATAGCGTGTAAGAAAAGTTATTTTCTTCCTCTTACATCTCTTTAGCATAGCTACGATACAGATTAATAACTTTTTTTCCTTATTATGTTCATACTGTTGTAACTTTTTAAAATTATTATTGATATCCTTTTGAATTCATTCAAATAAATAGTAATTTCGAGATATGTGATATATCTAAATAGAAACATTCAAATTAAAACATAAAAACATTCAATGTAATAATTGTTATCAGTATCTACAAAGTTGACAATAAGATGTTTACAACACAAGTCATACCATTTGTCCACAATTTTAACATTAGAAACAAGTAAAGAATACAGAGAAATAGCTAGAGATATTAAAATATCCAAAATGTCTAGCCAAATGAAATGGTTAAGTAAATAATCCATCTTGACAAAATGCTCCAACAAAAAAGTCATCTCCTCCAACATAACAACTATTAACCTGTCACAAAATTAATATAATTAATTAATTAAAACATATAAATTCATTACCTAATGAAGCACAAAAAGAAAAAACCAGATAAACCATACAATCCTCATGGCTTACCTTCTGAATAGTTCACCTCCTTCCCACCCACCCACCCACCCACCCGTTTGACACACACACACAACGCTTACCT
>NW_010365977.1:53237-58508 GCF_000414095.1 Morus notabilis
ATCTGTACATTTATATATTTTTAAATATATATAAAACAAATCAGTCAAAATGTCAACAAATTTTAATATATATGTATATATATATTATAACTCTTTATAAACGCTATTATAGACTTTAGCAGTAACATTTTTTGAGAAACGCTATAACTAACTGCTATAAAAGGCCCTTTTTCTTGTAGCTCATATAGTTCCACGAAGCAACTCGGGATTCGTTCTTAATGAGATCGGTAAGCTAAATAGAAATTAAGTAGTATCTGATAAAGACATGGTACTCTCTTGCATGCAACTCCGAAAGGATTGGACATGTGAAATTAATGTGGACAAACATAATGATTTGCGGACATATGATTGGTTGTGGATAAAATAATTATTTGTTAATTATTTTGGTTAATTGAATTTTGGAAATAAGATTGTGTTTGAATTGTTTAATTTTGGAAAAACAAAATTTATTCTCTCCTATTTAAAGTGAACGAATTTTAATGGATGGAGGGAAATAGATTTTGTTTCAAAATAGTTTAAAATATATTCCTAATATTAATTATTAATTAGTTTTAAACAATGGAGCTTATTTGATAGATTTTCTTTATTTAAAAAAGATGGTTCACGTTTTTTTGAGGGAAAGAAAATCTAGAATATTCCATTTGATTAAATTAATTAATATGGATAATGTTTGTGGAAAATATTTATTTAAAATCCAAACAAGAGAATCTTATTTAAATTCAAATTTTAAAAGGAGTTTGAATCAAGATAGGATTTGGACTTTTGGAAGATCAAAGGATCTTGATTTGAATTGAAACCAACAGCCTTATCTCCTAATGATAAGGGGCGGAAATTTAAAAACTCCACAAGATAAGTGGACAAATTTTTGGAGTCCTTCTCCTAAGGAAATTTGTGGATAAGGTTCATAGAACCTAGTCCAAAAAGTCTGTGATCTTTTGGTTCAAAAAGATTTTCTAGAAAAAATAATTATTAATTATTTTTCGGGTAGAAAATTTATTTTTTGAAATAGGATCCAGATATAATATTAGTGCTAGTTCTTCATGAAACATGAGATAATAATAGATCACAAAAGGTGATACACGAATTTTGGGAGAAAGAGAGAGAAAAACGTTTTTGGCTTTCTTCAGGATAAGGAAAAAACATTTTTTGGCATTTTCTGGACTTAAGAATTCGTTCATGGTGTGAGGAAAAATAAGAGAGAAATTTCCATTGTATCAAAACTAAGAGGAAAGGTTTTATCGAGTGAAAAAGATCGAGGTCAACTTGTTCCTGTCTTGAAGTTTTGAAGATGAATCTAGATTGCTATCTTAACAAAGTACGTTAAGGTTGAGAAAGCGGGATCTAGGGTTCGTAGTGCAATACCGATCGCTTGGAACCTTACCACGTGTGCCCACACACACTCTGAGATGAGGAGCTCGAGAATAGTGGAGAAGATTCGTTGGTGGATGCTCTAAATATTTTGGAGTCCAAGAAACAAGGTATGTTTGATCATGCATTTAATTTATTGTTATATACATCATGAGTCTTCTTTCCTTGTTCGGCATTAAAATTTTAAAACTTCCGCTACGCCGTAACTCTGATAACCGGATCCGTTTCTCCAACACTTCCGCCACGTGTCCCATCCGTTTGGTATTCTTCAGCAGCGTTCCGTTTGGTTCCTGTTGGATGGTTTCAGCATTCATTCTCAGGATTAAAGCCTTGTAAATCCAATTTATGGATAAAATGTCCCTTTACATTTTGTTTGCTGATTATAATGTTTTTGCATGCCCAGAAATTCTATAAATAAGGCTTTTGCTAAGTGTGCACTATAAGAAAAAGGGCCTTTTATAGCGGTTAGTTATAGCGTTTCTCAAAAAATGTTACTGCTAAAGTCTATAATAGCATTTATAAAGAGTTATAATATATATATACATATATATTAAAATTTATTGACATTTTGACTGATTTGTTTTATATATATTTAAAAATATATAAATGTACAGATTATAATTACATTAGGCGGGCATTGGAAATAAATTTTCCAATTTTCCCGCTCGCCCCCTCCCCCTGATTAGCATTACTTGAAAAGCGTGCATTATACGAGAACCAAGGAAATGAAAAAAAAAAAAAAAAAAAAACCTCTCATTCTCCCACTGTCGAAGAGTCATTTGGCCGGCAAGGGAAACAACCTCATTCTCCCATACGGTATTGTGATCACTTTCCCCAAAATTCCCTAAGTTTCCCTAAGTTTCCTCAGGATTTGCTCTGCTAGATTCTGAAATTGAAGGCCGGTAGTGTTAGGTTCCCTCAAATTTCCAACTTTCCCCCAAATGCCCTAATTTTCCAGTCCATCTCACGGGAAGAAATCCTCACGGTCGGGAAGAATCTCACGGGAAGAAATCCTCTCTCTGTCTGCACATCAATCGATTCCCCCAAGGAGGTTCGAATCTCTCTCTCTCTGTTCTCTAGGTTTACCCAGAGAGAAATCATCTCTCTCTCTCTGCATTTTCGCTCTCAAAGGTGTAGTGCTCTTGAATTCGAAGGATGGTAGTTTTCCTAACCGGCCGGACTGACCTCATTAAAGAGAGACAATTTTTGTGGTTGGAGGAGATTTGGGTTGCCGGTTAGGAAATTTTGATGAGAAAATACTGATTTTTGTTGATGAGAAAAGGCAGATTTTTGTTGTTTCCTCAGTCATTCGAAGAAAATCCACTTCCCGGCTAAGAAAAGAGCCTACCGGTCCAATAATCATTCCATCTCATTGCGCATCACTCCATCCCCTCGTTTAAAGTTTAGGTTTGTAAACTTTTGATGTTCTCTTCACCTGTTCTTCTCTGTGCAGATCGATTCATTTAGGTTTTTCTAGAAGATACCAATTTCAGTTTGGGCTTCTTTCTCCCTTAATCGTCCATTGATCGATTCTTTTGGTTAGATTTTTGTTTTTTCTTTGAAATTTCTTAGTTGTAGAAGAAAACCCCTAATCTCTCGGTCAGTAAATTTTTATTTCTGATAGATTTGTAAATGACAAATTTGTAGAAGAAAACCCACTTTAGTGATATCCTCAAAGACACCAAGGTATGCTCGGTTTCTTTGGGACTTTTTTCACGTTTCTAGTTCTGTAACTTATTTGGCCGTTTGGTTCCTCTTCAACCATGTATTGATGTTTTTTATTTTATTTTTATTTTTGTTCAAATTTCTCATTGTTTGTATTCTTGTATTCATAAGAACTTCACCGGATTTCTAAGGACCTCCGGAAGTCTCACCGTTATAAGCACGCCCTCAAGGTTCTTTTATTTTTTATCTCAAGTTGAAATGAAAAGCATTTCCGGGTGATTAGCATTACTTGAAAAGTATTCGTGAAGGCTTGTTCTGCTCATTTCTTCGTCAAATTTGGCCTTCAGGAAGTCAAATTTTTCAGTGGGCAAGGCCACAGCTCTGTTTCAGCTCTCCATCTTCATTGTTTCCCTCATCTGGATCGTCTCTGGTAACCCCTCATTTCCTTTCTCTTTCTCTCTCTAAATCACCCCAACTTTCTTTCTCCTCTTCGTTTTTCACCAATTTCGAACAATTCCACATCTTCAAACAACAAGTTTTTCACTTGTTCTTTCAGCTCACCAATAATGTCTACGTCTGTCACTCTGGATCAGTTTTAATCCTTATCTCTCCTAGTTTATTACGTTGCTTTTTTTTTATGGACTTATTCTCGTCATTTTAGAATTATAGCTTGTAAAATTTCAAATTTTTAGTCTAGATAGCAGTAGAAAAGATTCTTTGCATTTATTTGTAAGTGAGAAAATGTGTTGTAATCATCAATGATGTGGCATGTCCATGGCAGTGTTATAATAAGGGTAAATTTTGTAATTTATGATCATTTTCTTGTTTGATTTAGCTGTATTTGCTATTTTAATTTGTTACGTTTATGATTCTGAGGATTTGTGCATTTGCAGGCCGTTGATTCTCAGATTGTTTCAGACCATGTTCATTATTTCCTTCACCAGCACACGTAAGTTAATTAAACTGCTGTTTGGCTTCTTAGATCCTTTGTTAACACACCGGAAGTAATAGTAGTTGGGCTTGGTTGTTTATTGGGTCTAAATACATGTTACTAACGGTTTACTAGTTTTATGCATTGACCATGGATGAAGCTGAGGTATGTATTCCTTGTTATATGTGAATGCAAGAATCAATAGCAGCCTTGAATGGATTGGGTGTTAGGTCCCCTATTTTTTTCATGCGCTTGTATTATTTTTCTTAAATATACTCTTACTGAGAAAATATTTCCTCTATTTTTATTAGTAAGCTTGATATGAGTTCCTTTTTTTAATGAATTTTGAGTTTCTTGATAGACTTTTGTATGATTTAGAGATGGAAATCTTGAAGGGGTGTTAGTATATATTGGATTTGAAATGTTTTTGCACATATTTACTGATATTGGACTGAGTTTTTGAAGTGGAAAACTGATTTTGAAGCTGTCCTGTTGATTTAATCTTTGAATAAGCATTCTGTATGCTTTAAACTTGCTTAAAATGCATATCATGTGTTTGTTGAAATGTATAGTGGTCTTATATGTCTAAAATGCCTACTATGTAAGTGTTCATTGCATGTTTTTGTAAAACATGATTTGTAATATAATTGCCAAAAATACAGATCATGTGTTTGTTTAGACCATGTTTTTTGCTTATTTGAGTGGACTAATATCTTATTTAGTGGACCATCTTTGCTCAGCTAAACTTCCTTTACCTATAAACCTCTCGATAGTTGATAAAAATCCCAGTAACTCATTGGAATTTTAGATATTTCTGCCCTTTCAAGAGATCTCATTGTAAATTTCCATTCCAAAAAGAAGAAAGCTCTTCTGGTATATTCCTCTTATATACGGTAGCAGTACCATCCCTCCCTAAACTTTAACTTTCTTATTTTTGACTCTTACTTGATAGGTGTTGGTCCAATGAAAGATTGCATACAAATTCATAAACAAGAAGCTTATTGTTCCCTTCAGAACATGATCCCAGCAGCATGGCCAAATTCTCATGTCTTGCATTACTGAGAAAATGAACTCATCTTTGAATTCTTTCTCTACCTGAAAGCTTACACTTTTGTGTTGCTTCACAGCAATCCGGGTTGAAAAAGGTATTATGTTTGTTATATTTTTGAGATACTAGAGAATAGTGATATGAATTTTCTGATTTGGTGATTGTTTGTCTGGTTTTATCCTTTTAAGAGCAATCAGACTCGGTTTCCTTTGCTTTCTAGATTTGGAGAAATTTATTGAATAACATATAGTCCGACATT
>NW_010365977.1:58800-61105 GCF_000414095.1 Morus notabilis
AGGTAAGCGTTGTGTGTGTGTGTCAAACGGGTGGGTGGGTGGGTGGGTGGGAAGGAGGTGAACTATTCAGAAGGTAAGCCATGAGGATTGTATGGTTTATCTGGTTTTTTCTTTTTGTGCTTCATTAGGTAATGAATTTATATGTTTTAATTAATTAATTATACTAATTTTGTGACAGGTTAATAGTTGTTATGTTGGAGGAGATGACTTTTTTGTTGGAGCATTTTGTCAAGATGGATTATTTACTTAACCATTTCATTTGGCTAGACATTTTGGATATGTTGATATCTCTAGCTTGTTTTCTTTACTTGTTTTGAATGTTAAGGTTTTAGACACTGTATGAATTATGTTGTAGACGTAATTTAATTGACAGCTTGGTAGATACTGATAACAATTGATATGTTGAATGTTTTTATGTTTTAATTTGAATGTTCCTATTTAGATATATCACATATTTCGGAATTACTATTTATTTGAATGAATTCAAAAGGATATCAATAATAATTTTAAAAAGTTACAACAGTATGAACATAATAAGGAAAAAAAGTTATTAATCTGTATCGTAGCTATGCTAAAGAGCTGTAAGAGGATGAAAAAAATAACTTTTCTTACACGCTATAATACTTCAATTTTATAGCGCTTTCTATAACTCTCTTGAAACGCTATGTTTTCTTAGGACCTATAATAGCGCCCGCTGTCCTAGCGCTCTAAAAAGCGCTATTGATAGTGATTAATAGCGTTTTTCGTCAGCTACGAAAAGCCTATTGTGGTGTAGTGAGGCTCCTATAATTGTGAAAAATTAATCCCTGATTAATTATTCAACAATTATCAACTTCATGACTATACCACTAAAAGTCTAAAGTTGAACTCCCGTTTACATACCGTATTACGAAAGCTCTCTTACGTAGTGCTTCTTCCATGATCTTTCATCACTCGCTTAATCCCCATATGTTATCCATGATTGAATTAAGGACTTATTCCGTTTTACCTTTTCAATCATTTTAACTTAAAGTTCCATTATTCTCCATTGAAAGAACCACCAATTGTAAAAACCATACAATCGATAAACCACCGGAGGACACAAAGTAAACCGATGGCCAAGGCCTTGTTATACTGTCTTTCAATCCCCGAATAATGCCTTCAAGTAGATAACATTTACCATCTATAAGATGGCTATGGATTCCGTATCTATGAATCTTGATTTCTCCATCCATATGTCATACACCCAACACACAAGTATATTGACCATCAATTATCAGTGTCTCACCTATAGTGGATCAAAGTAAATGAGTCATGGATGCGAACTCAAGTATCCATTTCAGGATTAAGATTAATGAAGGATGATAATCAAAGCGTCATTGATTCTTATAAACCGAATCATTAAACCGAATCAATTAACACTTTAGGTGTAGTCCAATGTCATACCTCAATACTGGTATACATCAAGGTTTCTACTCGGAACCGATCCGATGTTCAAGACAAAGCATCCCTCCAAGGAAGTAGACAACCTTTACAATCTTAACATGAATAAGATCCCCAAATCTTATTCCATCGATTGCAGACCTTTTATTTAGACTGTTATCGAATTACCATGTCTTCTATGTATACCCCATATACAACGGTAATCCGATATGTTACCAACAGCCTAGGAGTATTTATGTTTGCTCAATTAATCATACATTCAACAAATGAAAGTAAATAGGACAGCACTTATTAAACATGAATACCCTCTTTTATTAATAACAAAATGTCAATCTACAGAAAATCCCTAGAATCGATTTTCTATCCTTAGGACACATATAGATCCTAACAGGAAGCTGATTCGCAGAGAGGAAGAAAACGTTGCTCGCCATGGATACGTGGCAAGCTATGATTAGCAGAGAAGAAGGTTCTGCACAATGGGGTCCACGCGGAGTAAAGACTTGACACGCGAGTGGAAGGAAATCGCCCGGGGGAGAGGAGTTGCGCGCTAAGCGCGCGTGTGTAAGGGAGCATCTGGGCCCCATGGGACGCATGGCGCGAGGCGGTTGGAGAGCTGCTGGAACGCGGGACCCAGGCAGAGATGAAAGGAAATCCGAGTGACACGCGCATGGAGGAGACTTGTGCAGGGGGAAGGGAGGTGCGTGCCAGGCGTGCGTACGCGAGGAGACAGCTAGGCCCCACACGACTGCGGCGCGTCAGACGTTGACACATGGCGGGAAGTGATTGGTGCGGCTGGAACTGGCGCGGTTCGGCTCAGCAGACGGCTAGGCTCACTGGCGGGCTTGGCTTGCTGATTGGCTTCTCTTTCTCTTTATAATTTTGG
>NW_010365977.1:61123-81281 GCF_000414095.1 Morus notabilis
TTCCCTACAAAACAAATTTAATTAAATTAAAATCAAATACTTCCACAAAATATTAATTCCACGAAAATATTTAATTAAAACTTAATTTATTTAGCAATTATGAACAATTTAGGTGCATTTTCATGCACTTATCAAGGCCCAGTAATGATTTTTTGATCAAAAGTTATGGCCGTTTACAGTCACAGTTCTCTGATTTTTTTTCCTCCAAAACTGATGAAAAGAAGTGAATTTTGGCCCGAAAAATTGAGTTGCCGACTAAGCCTGGCCATGATTGTACAGCTCAAAAGGAACTTCAATTTCGTATATTATAGGCCCTGTAATGATTTCTAGATCAAAAGTTATGGTCGTTTTCATTCACAGTTCTCCGATTTGTTTTCCTCCAAAACTGATGAAAACAAGTGAATTTTGGCCTAGAAAATTGGGTTGGCGGGATAGGACCCAGCACGATTCTAGAGCTCGAAAAGAACTTCAATTTGGTATATTATAGGCCTAGTAATGATTTCTAGATTAAAAGTTATAGCCGTTTTCAGTCATAATTCCCCAATTTTTTTCCTCCAAATCTGATGAAAACAAGTGAATTATGGCCTGAAAAATTGGGTTGGCGGGCTACACACCACCATGATATTAGAACTCAAAAAGTGCTTTGATTTTGTATATTATAGGCCGAGTAACGATTTCAAGATCAGAAGTTATGAACATTTTCAGTCACAGTTCTCCGATTTTTTTTCCTCTGAAACTGATCAAAAAAAGTTAATTTTGGTGCAAAAAATTGAGTTGGCGGTCTACTCCCAGCCGAGATATTGCAGCTCGAAAAGAGCTTCAATTTGGTTTATTATAGGCCCAAAAATGATTTCTAGATCAAAAGTTATAGCCATTTTCAATCACAGTTCTCTGATTTTTTTCCTCCGAAACTGATGAAAACAAGTGAATTTTTACCTGAAAGATTGGGTTGGTGAGTGTCGCCCCGCCATGATTTTAGAGCTCGAAAAGGGCTTCAATTTGGTATATTATAGGCCCAGTAACGATTTCCAAATCAAAAGTTATGGCCGTTTTCAGTCACAGTTATCCGATTTTTTTTCCTCTGAAATTGATGATATCAAATGAATATTGGCCCAAAAGATTGAGCTGGTAGACGACGCCCAGCCCCGATTCTACAACTCAAAAAGAGGTTCGATTCGGTATATTATAGGCCCAGTAACGATTTCTAGATCAAAAGTCATGGCCGCTTTCATTCACAGTTCTCTAATTTTTTTTCCTCTGAAACTGATGAAAATAAGTGAATTTGAGCCTGAAAAATTGGGTTGGTGGGCTGCACCCTACCACAATTGTAGAGCTCAAAAAGAGCTTCGATTTGGTATATAATAGGCCATATAACGATTTCTAGATCAAAAGTTATGGCTATTTTCATTCACAGTTCTCCGATTTTTTTCCTCCAAAACTGATGAAATCAAGTGAATGTTGGCCCACAAAATTGAGTTCGCGGGCTGCACCCAGTCACGATTCTACAGTTTGAAAAGACCTTCGATTTGGGATATTATAGGCCCAGTAACATTTTCTAGATCAAAAGTTATGGTCGTTTTCAGTTATAGTTCTCTAATTTTTTTCCTCTGAAACTGATGAAAACAAGTTTATTTTGGCCCAAAAGATTGAGTTGGCGGGCTAAGCCGGGCCACGACTATACAGCTACAAAAGTGCTTCGATTTGGTATATTATAGGCCCGGTAACGATTTATAGATCAAAAGTTATGGCCGTTTTCATTCACAGTTCTCCAATTTTTTTTCCTCTGAAACTGATGAAAACAAGTGAGTTTGGCCTGTATAATTAGGTTCGTGAGCTACACGCTGCCCTGATTGTACAACTCGAAAAGAACTTCAATTTGGTATATTATAAGCCCAGTAATGATTTTTAGATCAAAAGTTTTGGCCGTTTTCAGTCACAGTTCTCCCATTTTGTTTTCCTCGGAAACTGATGAAAACTAGTGAATTTTGGCCCAAAAAATTGAGTTGGTGAGCTAAGCCCAGCCACGATTGTACAGCTCAAAAATTGCTTTGATTTGGTATATTATATGCCCAGTAACGATTTCTAGATCAAAAGATATGGCCGTTTTCATTCACATTTCTCCGATTTGTTTTCCTCCGAAATGGATGAAATCAAGTGAATTTGTCCCCAAAAAATTCAGTTCACGGGCTGTGCCCGGCCACGATTGTATAGCTCCAAAAGACCTTCGATTTGGTACATTATAGGCCCAGTAAGATTTTCTAGATCAAAAGTTATGGTCGTTTTCAATCATAGTTCTCCGATTTTTGCCCTCCGAGACAGATGAAAACAAGTGAATTTTAGCCTGAAAAATTGGGTTGGCGAGCGACGCCCTGCCATGATTGTAGAGCTTGAAAAGAACTTCAATTTGGTATATTATAGGCCCAGTAACGATTTCTAGATCAAAAGTTATGGCCGTTTTCATTCACAGTTCTCCGATATTTTTTCCTCCGAAACTGATGAAATCAAGTGAATTTTGGCCCAAAAAATTGAGTTGGCAGGCCAAGCCTGACCATGATTGTACAGCTCAAAAAGTGCTTCGATTTGGTATATTATAGGCCCAGTAACAGTTTCTAGATCAAAAGTTATAGCCGTTTTCAATCACAGTTCTCTGATTTTTTTCCTCCGAAACTGATGAAAACAAGTGAATTTTGGCCTGAATAATTGGGTTTGTGAGCTACACCCTACCATGATTGTAGAACTCGAAAGGAACTTCTATTTGGTATATTATAGGCCCAGTAACGATTTTTAGATCCAATGTTATGGCCGTTTTCAGTTAGAGTTTTTCAATTTTCTTTCCTCCGAAACTGATTGAAAACAAGTGAATTTGGGCCTGAAAAATTGAGTTGGTGGGCTCAACCTATCCATGATTGTATAGCTAAAAAAGTGCTTTGATTTGGTATATTATAGGCCCAGTAACGATTTCTAGATCAAAAGTTATGGACGTTTTCAGCCACACTTCTCCGATATTTTTTCCTACGAAACTGATGAAATCAAGTGAATTTTGGCCCAAAAAATTTGGTTGGCGGGGTGAGCCCCACCACGATTGTAGAGCTCAAAAAGAGCTTCGATTTGGTATATTATAGGCCCAGTAATTATTTCTAGATCAAAAGTTATAGTCGTCTTCAATCCCAGTTCCCCGATTTTTTTCCTTGGAAACTGATGAAAACAAGTGAATTATGGCCCGAAAAATTGGGTTGGCGGGCAACACCCGCCATGATTGTAGAACTCGAAAAGAGCTTCGTTTGGTATATGAAAGGCCGAGTAATGATTTCAAGGTCAAAAGTCATGGCCGCTTTCATTCACAGTTCTTTGATTTTTTTTCCTTTGAAACTGATGAAAACAAGTGAATTTGAGCCTGAAAAATTGGGTTGGTGGGCTGCACCCTACCACAGTTGTAGAGCTCAAAAAGAGCTTCGATTTGGTATATAATAGGCCATATAACGATTTCTAGATCAAAAGTTATGGCTATTTTCATTCACAGTTCTCCGATTTTTTTTTCCTCTGAAACTGATGAAATCAAGTGAATCTTGGCCCAAAAAATTGTGTTCGCGGGCTGCACCCGGTCACGATTGTACAGCTTGAAAAGACCTTCAATTTGATATATTATAGGCCCAGTAAAGATTTCAAAATAAAAAGTTATGGTCGTTTTCAGTCACAGTTCTCCGATGTTTGTTGCTATGAAACTGATGAAAACAAGTGAATTTTGGCCCGAATAATTGGGTTGGTGAGCTATGCCATGCCATGATTGTATAGCTTGAAAAGAACTTCCATTTGGTATATTATAAGCCCAATAACGATTTTTAGATCAAAACGTATGGCCGTTTTCAGTCACAGTTCTCCGTTTTTTCCCTCCGAAACTGATGAAAACAAGTGAATTTTGGCCTGATAAATTGAGTTGGCGGGCTAAGCCCAGCCACAATTGTATAGCACGAAAAGTGCTTCGATTTGGTATATTATACGCCCGGTAACAATTTCTAGATCAAAAGTTTTGCCCGTTTTCAGTCGCAGTTCTCTGAATTTTTTCCTTCTAAACTGATGAAAACATGTGAATTTGGGCCGGAAAATTTGGTTCAGCATGCTACACCCCGCCACGATTGTAGAACTCAAAAAGAGATTCGATTTGGTATATTATAGGCCGAGTAACGATTTCTAGATCAAAAGATATGGCCGTTTTCATTCACAGTTCTTCGATTTTTTTTCCTCCGAAACTTATGAAATCAAGTGAATTTTTGCCCGAAAAATTGAGTTTGCAGGCTGCGCCCGGCCACAATTGTACAGTTCAAAAAACCTTTAATATAGTATATTGTAGGCCCAATAACGTTTCCTAGATCAAAAGTTATGGCCATTTTCAGTCACTGTTCTACGATTTTTTCCTCCGAAACTGATGAAAACAAGTGAATTATGCCCGGAAAAATTGGGTCGGCAGGCTACACCCCGCCACATTTGTAGAACTCGAACAACCTTCGATTTGGTAAATTATAGGCCCAGTAATGATATCTAGATCAAAAGTTATGACCGTTTTCAGTCACAGTTCTCCGTTTTTTTCCTCTGAAACTGATGAAAACAAGTGACTTTTGGCCCACAAAATTGGGCTTATAGGCTACACCCCAACATGATTGTAGAGCTCGAAAACAGCTTCGATTTGGTATATTATACGGCAAGTAACGATTTCTAGATCAAAAGTTATGGCCATTTTCAGTCACAGATCGCCGAATTTTTTTCCTTCGAAACTGATGAAAACAAGTCAATTTTGGCCCAAAAAATTGGGTTGGCCAGCTACGCCCCTCCATGATTGTTGAGCTCAAAAAGAGCTTCGAGTTGGTTTATAATAGGCCCAGTAATGATTTCTAGATCAAAAGTTATAGCCGTTTTCAATCACAGTTATCTAATTTTTTTTCCTCCAAAACTGATGAAAATAAGTGAATTTTGGCCCGAAAAAATGGGCTAGCGGGCGACGCACCACCCCGACTGTAGAGCTCGAAAAGGGCATCAATATGGTATATTATAGGCCCATTAACGATTTCCAGATCAAAAGTTATGGCCGTTTTCAGTCACAGTTCTCTGGTTTTTTTCCTCTGAAACTGATAAAATCTAGTGAATTTTGGCCCGAAAAATTGAGCTGGCGGGCTAATCCCGGTCACGATAATACAACTCGAAAAGAGCTTCAATTTAGTTTATTATTGGCCAAGTAACGATTTCTAGATCAAAAGTTATGGTCGTTTTCAGTCACAGTTCTTTGAACTTTTATGCTCTGAAACTGATGAAAACAAGTGAATTTTAGCCCGAAAAATTGGGTTTGCGAGCTAGGCCCTACCATGATTGTAGAGCTCAAAAAGAGCTTCGATTTGGTTTATTATAGGCCCAGTAACAATTTCTAGGTCAAAAGTTATAGTCGTTTTCAATCACAGTTCTCTGATTTTTTTCCTCTGAAACTGATGAAATCAAGTGAATTATGGCCCAAAAAAATGAGTTGGCGGGCTGTGCCTGGCCATGATGGTACAGCTCAAAAAGTGCTTCAATTTGGTATATTATAGGCCTAGTAACGATTTCTAGATCAAAAGTTATGGCCGCTTTCAGTCAGACTTCTCCGATGTTTTTCCTTCGAAACTGATGAAAACAAGTGAATTTTGGCACAAAAAGTTGGCTTGGCAAGGTACGCTCCACCATAATTGTAGAGCTCGAAAAGAGCTTCGATTTGGTATATTATAGGCTCAGTAATGATTTCTAGATCAAAAGTTATAGTTGTTTTCAGTCACAGTTTCCTGATTTTTTTTCCTTCGAATTTGATGAAAATAAGTGAATTATGGCCCGAAAAATTGGGTTGGTGGGCTACAACCCGCCATGATTGTAGAACTCGAAAAGAGCTTCGATTTGGTATATTATTGGCCGAGTAACGATTTCAAGATCAAAAGTTATGCTCGTTTCCAGTCACAGTTATCCGATTTTTTTTTCCTCTGAAACTGATGAAATCAAATGAATATTAGCCCAAAAAATTGAGTTGGTGGGCTACAACTAGCCGTGAATATACAGCTCAAAAAGAGCTTCGATTTGGTATATTATAGGCGCAGTAACGATTTCAAGATCAAAAGTTATGACCGTTTTCATTCACAGTTCTCCGATTTTTTTTCCTCCTAAACTGATGAAAACAAGTGAATTTTTGCCTGAAGCAATGAGTTGGGGAGCAACCCCCCGCCATGATTATAGAGCTCGAAAAGAGCTTCGATTTGGTATATTATAGGCCCAACAAAGATTTCTAGATAAAAAGTTATAGCCGTTTTCAGTCACAGTTCTCTGATTTTTTTCCTCTGAAACTGATGAAATCAAGTGAATGTTGGCCCGAAAAAATGAGTTTTCAGGCTGTGCCCGGCCACGATTGTACAGCTCGAAAAGAGCTTCTATTTTGTATATTATAGGCCCAGTAACGATTTATAGATCAAAACTTATAGCCGTTTTCAATCACAGTTCTCCGATTTTTTTTCCTCTGAAACTGATGAAAACAAGTGAATTTTGGCCTGAAAAATTGGGTAGGAAAGCTACGCCTTGCCATGATTGTAGAACTCAAAAAGACTTTGATTTGGTATATTATACGCCAAGTAACGATTTTTAGATCAAAAGTTATGGCCGTTTTCAGTCACAGTTCTCTGATGTTTAATGCTCTGAAATTGATGAAAACAAGTGAATTTTGTCCCAAAAAATTGGGTTGGCGAACTACACCCCACCATGATTGTAGGGCTCGAAAAGAGCTTCGATTTGGTATATTATAGGCCCAGTAAGGATTTCTATATAAAAAGTTATAGTCGTTTTCAGTCATAGTTCTCTAATTTTTTTCCTCCGAAACTGATGAAATCAAGAGAATTCGGCCCAAAAAAATGAGTTGGCAGGCTGTGCCCAGCCACGATTGTACATCTCGAAAAGTGCTTCTATTTTGTATATTATAGGCCCTGTAACGATTTATAGATCAAAAGTTATAACCGTTTTCAATCACAGTTTTTCGATTTTTTTCTCCCGAAACTGATGAAAAGAAGTGAATTTTGACCAGAAAAATTGGGTTGGGGAGCTTCGCCCCACCACGATTGTAGAGCTCAAAAAGAGCTTCAATTTGGTATATTATAGGCCAAGTCACGATATCTAGATCGAAAGTTATAGTCGTTTTCAGTCATAGTTCCCCGATTTTTTCCTTCGAAACTGATAAAAATAAGTGAATTATGGCCCAAAAAATTGGGTTGGCGGGCTACGACTTGTCCTGATTGTACAGCTCGAAAAGAGTTTCGATTTGGTATATTATAGGCCCAATAACGATTTCAAGATCAAACGTTATGGCCGTTTTCATTCACAGTTCTCTGATTTTTTTTTTCTCAGAAACTAACGAAATCAATTGAATATTGGCCCGAAAAATTGAGTTGGCAGGCTACGAATAGTCCCAATTGTACAGCTCGAAAAGATCATCGATTTGGTATATTATAGGCCCAGTAACGATTTCAAGATCAAATGTTATGGCCATTTTCATTCACAGTTCTCTGATTTTTTTTCCTCCGAAATTGACGAAAACAAGTTAATTTTGGCCCAAAAAATTGAGTTGA
Source organism: Morus notabilis (assembly GCF_000414095.1). Classification (NCBI taxonomy): domain Eukaryota; kingdom Viridiplantae; phylum Streptophyta; class Magnoliopsida; order Rosales; family Moraceae; genus Morus; species Morus notabilis. The sequence continues at coordinate 68,743 of NW_010365977.1, forward strand.
CGGGCTAATCCTAGTGACGATATTACAACTCGAAAAGAGCTTCGATTTAGTTTATTGTAGGCCCAGTAACGATTTCTAGATCAAAAATTATCGCCGTTTTCAATCACAGTTCTATGATGTTTTATGCTTAGAAACTGAAGAAAACAAGTGAATTTGGGCCCGAAAAATTTGGTTGGTGAGCTACGCCCCACCATTATTGTAGAGCTCAAAAAGAGCTTCAACTTGGTTTATAATAGGCCCAATAACGATTTTTAGATCAAAAGTTATAGCCATTTTCTATCATAGTTCTCCGATTTTTTTTCCACCGAAACTGATGAAAACAAGTGAATTTTGGCCCGAAAAAATGCATTATGGGCAACGCGCCGCCACGATTGTAGAGTTCAAAAAGGGCTTCAATTTGGTGTATTATAGGCCCAGTAACGAATTCCAGATCAAAAGTTATGGCCGTTTTCAGTCACTGTTCTCTGGTGTTTTTTCCTCTGAAACTGATGAAATCAAGTGAATTTTGGCCCGAAAAATTGATTTGGTACGCTATGCCCGGTAAAGATTGTACAGCTCGAAAAGAGCTTTGATTTGGTATATTATTGGCCGAGTAACAATTTCAAGATCAAAAGTTATGGTCCTTTTCAGTCACAGTTATCCGATTTTTTTCCCTCCGAAACTGGTGAAATCTAGTGAATTTTGGCCCAACAAATTGAGTTGGTGGGTTAATCCCGGTCACGATAATATAGCTCGAAAAGGCCTTTAATTTAGTTTATTATAGGCCTAGTAACGATTTTTAGATCAAAAGTTATGGCCGTTTTCAGTCACAGTTCTATGATGTTTTATGCTCTGAAACTAATAAAAACAAGTGAATTTTGGCACAAAAAATTGGGTTGGCGAGCTACACCCCACCATGATTGTAGAGCTCCAAAAGAGCTTCGATTTGGTTTATTATAGGCCCAGTAACAATTTCTATATCAAAAGTTATAGCCGTTTTCAATCACAGTTCTCTCATTTTTTTTCCTCCAAAATTTATGAAAAGAAGTGATTTTTTGCATGAAGCAATGGGTTGCGGAGCAATGCCCTGCGATGATTGTAGAGCTCAAAAAGAGCTTCGCTTTGGTATATTATAGGCCAAGTAACGATTTCTAGATAAAAAGTAATGGCCGTTTTCAATCACAGTTTTCCGTTTTTTTTCCTCCGAAACTGATGAAAACAAGTGAATTTGGGACCGAAAAATTGAGTTGGCGGGCTAAGCCCGGCCACGATTGCACAGCTCGAAAAGTGCTACTTCGATTTGGTATATTATAGGCCCAATAACGATTTCTAGATCAAAAGTTATGGTTGTTTTCAGTCACACTTCTCTGATTTTTTTTTCCTTCAAAACTTAAGAAAACAAGTGAATTTTGGCCCAAAAAGTTGGGTTGGCAGGCTACGGCTAGTTCTAATTGTACAGCTCAAAAAGAGCTTCGATTTGGTATATTATAAGCCCAGTAATGATTTCAAGATCAAAAGTTATGGCTGTTTTCATTTACAGTTCTCTGATGTTTTTTCCTCTGAAACTGATGAAATCAACTGAATGTTGGCCCGAAAAATTGAGTTGGCAGGCTACGACTAGTCCCAATTGTACAGCTCGAAAAGAGCTTCGATTTGGTATAATATAGGCCCAGTAACGATTTATAGATCAAAAGTTATAGCCGTTTTCAATCACAGTTCTCTGATTTTTTTTCTTCCAAAACTGATGAAAACAAGTGAATTTTGGCCTAAAAAATTGGCTTGGCGAGCTATGCCCTGCCATGATTGTAGAACTCGAAAAGAACTTTGATTTGGTATATTATAGACCCAGTAACGATTTTTAGATCAAAAGTTATTGTCGTTTTCAGTCACAGTTCTCCAATGTTTTATGCTCTGAAACTGATGAAACAAGTGAATTTTGGCCCAAAAAATTGGGTTGGCAAGCTACGCCCCACCATGATTGTAGAGCTCGAAAAGAGCTTCGACTTGGTTTATTATAGGCCTCGTAACAATTTCTAGATCAAAAGTTATAGCCATTTTCAATCACAGTTCTCCGATATTTTTCGTCTGAAACTGATGAAAACAAGTGAAATTTTGCCTGAAGCATTGGGTTGGGGAGCAATGCCCTGCCATGATTGTAGAGCGCAAAAAGAGTGTTGATGTGGTATATTAGAGGCCCAGTAAGGATTTCTACATAAAAAGTTATAGCCGTTTTCAGTCACAGTTCGCTGATTTTTTTCCTCCGAAACTGATGAAATCAAGTGAATTTTGGCCCGAAAAAATGAGTTGGCAGGCTGTGCCCAGCCACGATTGTACAGCTCGAAAAGAGCTTCTATTTGGTATACTATAGGCCCAGTAACGTTTTATAGGTCAAAAGTTATAGCCGTTTTTAATCACAGTTCCCTGATTTTTTTTGTTCCGAAACTGATGAAAACAAGTGAATTTTGGCCAGAAAAATTAGGGTGGGGAGCTACACCCTACCATGATTGTAGAGCTCGAACAGAACTTCGATGTGGCATATTATAGGCCAAGTAACGATTTTTAGATCAAAAGTTATGGCCGTTTTCAGTCACAGTTCTCTGATTTTTTTCCCCCCGAAACTGATGAAAAGAAGTGAATTTTGGCCTGAAAAATTGGGTTGGGGAGCTATGCCCTACCATGATTATAGAGCTCGAAAAGAACTTTGATTTGGCATATTATAGGCCAAGTAACATTTTTTATATCAAAAGTTATGGCCGTTTTCAGTCACAGTTCTCGGATTTCTTTCCCCCGAAATTGATGAAAATAAGTGAATTTTGGCCTAAAAAATTGGGTTACGGAGCTAGGCCCTACCATGACTGTAGAGCTCAAAAAGAACTTCAATTTGGCATATTATAGGCCAAGTAACGATTTTTAGATCAAAAATTATGGCCGTCTTCAGTCACAGTTCTCCAATTTCTTTTCCCCCGAAATTGATGAAAAGAAGTGACTTTTGCCTGAAAAATATGGTTGGGGAGCTACGCCCTGCCATGATTGTAGAGCTTGAAAAGAACATCGATTTGGTATATTATAGGCCCAGTAACGATTTTTAGATCAAAAGTTATGGTCGTTTTCAGTCACAGTTTTCCGTTTTTTTCCCTCCGAAACTGATGAAAACAAGTGAATTTGGGACCGAAAAATTAAGTTGGCGGGCTAAGCCCGACCATGATTGTACAGCTTGAAAATTGCTACTTCGATTTGGTATATTATAGGCCCAGTAACGATTTCTAGATAAAAAGTTATGGCCATTTTTAGTCACACATCTCCGATTTTTTTTCCTTCAAAACATAAAAAAACAAGTGAATTTTGGCCCAAAAAGTTGGGTTGGTAGGCTACGGCTAGTCCCGATTGTACAGCTCGAAAAGAGCTTCGATTTGGTATATTATAGGCCCAGTAATGATTTCAAGATCAAAAGTTAGGGTTGTTTTCATTTACAGTTCTCCGATTTTTTTTCCTCTGAAAGTGATGAAATCAAGTGAATGTTGGCCCGAAAAATTAAGTTGGAAAGCTACGACTAGTCCCGATTGTACAGCTCAAAAAGAGCTTCGATTTGGTATATTATATGCCCAGTAACGATTTATAGATCAAAAGTTATAGTCGTTTTCAATCACAGTTCTCCGATTTTTTTTCTTCCGAAACTGATGAAAACAAGTGAATTTTGGCCTAAAAAATTGGCTTTGCGAGCTATGCCCTAACATGATTGTAGAACTCGAAAAGAACTTCGATTTGGTATATTATAGGCCTAGTAACGATTTTTAGATCAAAAGTTATTGCCGTTTTCAGTCACAGTTCTCCAATGTTTTATGCTCTGAAACTGAAGAAAACAAGTGAATTTTGGCCCGAAAAATTGGGTTGGCAAGCTATGCCCCACCATGATTGTAGAGCTCAAAAAGAGCTTCAAGTTGGTTTATTATAGGCCCTGTAACAATTTCTAGATCAAAAGTTATAGCCATTTTCAATCACAGTTCTCCGATTTTTTTCCTCTGAAACAGATGAAAACAAGTGAAATTTTGCCTGAAGCATTGGGTTGGGGAGCAACGCCCTGCCAAGATTGTAGAGCGCGAAAAGAACATCGATGTGGTATATTACAGGCCCATTAAGGATTTCTACATAAAAAGTTATAGCCGTTTTCAGTCACAGTTCACAGATTTTTTTCCTCCGAAACTGATGAAATCAAGTGAATTTTGGCCCGAAAAATGAGTTCACAGGCTGTACCCAGCCATGATTGTACAGCTCGAAAAGAGCTTCTATTTGGTATACTATAGGCCCAGTAACGTTTTATAGATCAAAAGTTATAGTTGTTTTTAATCACAGTTCCATGATTTTTTTTCTTCCGAAACTGATGAAAACGAGTGAATTTTGGCCAGTAAAATTAGGGTGGGGAGCTACACCCTACCATGATTGTAGAGCTCGAAAAGAACTTCGATGTGGCATATTATAGGCCAAGTAATGATTTTTAGATCAAAAGTTATGGTCGTTTTCAGTCACAGTTCTCTGATTTTTTTCCCCCGAAACTGATGAAAAGAAGTGAATTTTGGCCTAAAAAATTGGGTTGGGGAGCTACGCCCTACCATGATTGTAGAGCTCGAAAAGAACTTTGATTTGGCATATTATAGGCCAAGTAACGTTTTTTATATGAAAAGTTATGGCCGTTTTCAATCACAGTTCTCTGATTTCTTTCCCCCGAAATTGATGAAAAGAAGTGAATTTTGGCCTGAAAAATTGGGTTGGTGAGCTAGGCCCTGCCATGACGGTAGAGCTCAAAAAGAACTTCAATTTGGCATATTATAGCCAAGTAACGATTTTTAGATCAAAAGTTATGGCCGTCTTCAGTCACAGTTCTCCAATTTCTTTTCCCCCGAAATTGATGAAAAGATGTGAATTTTGCCTGAAAAATTTGGTTGGGGGGATACGCCCTGCCATGATTGTAGAGCTTGAAAAGAACATCGATTTGGTATATTATAGGCCCAGTAACGATTTTTAGATAAAAAATTATGGCCGTTTTCAGTCACAGTTTTCCGTTTTTTTCCCTCCGAAACTGATGAAAACAAGTGAATTTGGGACCGAAAAATTGAGTTGGCAGGCTAAGCCCGGCTGAGATTGCACAGCTTGAAAGGTGCTACTTTGATTTGGTATATTATAGGCCCAGTAACGATTTCTAGATCAAAAGTTATGGCCATTTTCAGTCACAATTCTCTGATTTTTTTTCCTTCAAAACTTAAGAAAACAAGTGAATTTTGGCCCAAAAAGTTGGGTTGGCAGGCTACGGCTATCCCGATTGTACAGCTCGAAAAGAGCTTCGATTTGGTATATTATAGGCCCAATAATGATTTCAAGATCAAAAGTTATGGCTGTTTTCATTTACAGTTCTCCGATTTTTTTTCCTCTGAAACTGATGAAATCAACTGAATGTTGGCCCGAAAAATTGTGTTGGGAAGCTACGACAAGTCCCAATTGTACAGCTCAAAAAGAGCTTCGATTTGGTACATTATATGCCCAGTAACGATTTATAGATCAAAAGTTATAGTCGTTTTCAATCACAGTTCTCCGACTTTTTTTCTTCTGAAACTGATGAAAACAAGTGAATTTTGGCCTTAAAAATTCGCTTGGCGAGCTATGCCCTGGCATGATTGTAGAACTCGAAAAGAACTTCAATTTGGTATATTATAGGCCTAGTAATGATTTTTAGATCACAAGTTATTACCGTTTTCAGTCACAGTTCTCCAATGTTTTATGCTCTGAAATTGATGAAAACAAGTGAATTTTGGCCCGACAAATTGGGTTGGCATGCTATGCCCCACCATGATTGTAGAGCTCAAAAAGAGCTTCGAGTTGGTTTATTATAGGCCCCGTAACAATTTCTAGATCAAAAGTTATACCCATTTTCAATCAAAGTTCTCCGATTTTTTTCCTCTGAAACTGATGAAAACAAGTGAAATTTTGCCTGAAGCTTTAGGTTGGGTGGCAACGCCCTGCCATGATTGTAGAGCACGAAAAGCGCGTCGATGTGGTATATTACAGGCCCATTAACGATTTCTACATAAAAAGTTATAGCCGTTTTCAGTCACAGTTCGCTGATTTTTTTCCTCCGAAACTGATGAAATCAAGTGAATTTTGGCCCGAAAAAATGAATTCGCGGGCTGTGCCCAGTCACAATTGTACAGCCCGAAAAGAGCTTCTATTGGGTATACTATAGGCCCAGTAACGTTTTATAGATCAAAAGTTATAGCCGTTTTTAATCACAGTTCCCTGATTTTTTTTCTTCCGAAACTGATGAAAACAAGTGAATTTTGGCCAGAAAAATTAGGGTGGGGAGCTACACCCTACCATGATTGTAGAGCTCGAAAATAACTTCGATGTGGCATATTATAAGCCAAGTAACGTTTTTTAGATCAAAAGTTATGGCCGTTTTCAGTCACAGTTCTCTAATTTTTTCCCCCCCGAAATTGATGAAAAGAAGTGAATTTTGGCCTGAAAAATTGGGTTGGGGAGCTACGCCCTACCATGATTGTAGAGCTCGAAAAGAACTTTGATTTGGCATATTATAGGCCAAGTAACGTTTTTTATATCAAAAGTTATGGCCGTTTTCAATCACAGTTCTCTGATTTCTTTCTCCCGAAATTGATGAAAAAAAGTGAATTTTGGCCTGAAAAATTGGGTTGGCGAGCTAGGCCCTGCCATGACTGTAGAGCTCAAAAAGAACTTCAATTTGGCATATTATAGGCCAAGTAACGATTTTTAGATCAAAAGTTATGGCTGTTTTCAGTCACAGTTCTCCAATTTCTTTTCCCCCGAAATTGATGAAAAGAGGTGAATTTTGCCTGAAAAATTTGGTTGGGGAGCTACGCCCTGCCATGATTGTAGAGCTTGACAAGAACATCGATTTGGTATATTATAGGCCCAGTAACGATTTTTAGATCAAAAGTTATGATCGTTTTCATTCACAGTTTTTTGATTTTTTTTCCTTCGAAACTGATGAAAATAAGTGAATTTGGGCCCAAAAAATTGAGTTGGCGGGCTAAGCCTGGCCACGATTGTACAACTCGAAAAGTGCTTCGATTTGTTATATTATAGGCCCAGTAACGAATTTTAGATAAAAAGTTATGGCCGTTTTCAGTCACACTACTCTGATTTTTTTTTCTTCAAAACTTATGAAAACAAGTGAATTTTGGCACAAAAAGTTGGGTTGGCGGGGCACGCCCCACCACGATTGTAGAGCTCGAAAAGTGCTTCGATTTGGTATATTATAGGCCCAGTAACGATATCTAGATCAAAAGTTATAGTCATTTTCAGTCACAGTTCTCTAAATTTTTTTCCTTCAAAACTGATAAAAACAAGTGAATTATGGCCCGAAAAATTGGGTTGGTGGGCTACGACTACTCCCAATTGTACAGCTGGAAAAGAGCTTCAATTTGGTATATTATAGGCCCAGTAACGATTTCAAGATTAAAAGTTATGGCCGTTTTCATTCACAGTTCTCCAATTTTTTTTCCTCTGAAACTGATGAAATTAAGTGAATATTAGCCCGACAAATTGAGTTGGCGGGCTACGTCTAGTCCCAATTGTACAGCTCAAAAAGTGCTTCGATTTGGTATATTATACGCCCAATAACGATTTCAAGATCAAAAGTTATGGCCGTTTTCATTCGCAGTTCTCCGATTTTTTTTCCTCCGAAACTGATGAAAACAAGTTAATTTTGGCCCAAAAAATTGTGTTGGCGGGCTAATCCTGGTCATGATATTACAGCTCGAAAAGAGCTTCGATTTAGTTTATTATAGGCCCAGTAACGATTTTTAGATCAAAAGTTATCGCCGATTTCAGTCACAGTTCTCCAATGTTTTATGCTCTGAAAGTGATGAAAACAAGTGAATTTTGGCCCGAAAAATTACGTTGCCAAGCTAGGCCCCACCATGATTGTAGAACTCGAAAAGAGCTTCGATTTGGGTTATTATAGGCCCATTAACAATTTCTAGATAAAAAGTTATAGCCGTTTTCAATCACAGTTCTTCAATTTTTTTTCCTCCGACACTGATGAAAACAAGTGAATTTTTGCTTGAAGCAATGCATTGGGGAGTAACCCCCCACCATGATTGTAGAGCTCGAAAAGAGCATCGATTTGGTATATTATAGGCCCAGTAAGGATTTGTAGATAAAAAGTTATAGCCGTTTTCAGTAACAGTTCTCTAATTTTTTTCCTCTGAAACTGATGACATCAAGTGAATTTTAGCCCGAAAAAATGAGTTGGCAGGCTGTGCCTGGCCACGATTGTACAGCGCGAAAAGAGCTTCTATTTGGTATATTATAGGCCAAGTAACGATTTATAGATCAAAAGTTATAGCCATTTTCAATCACAGTTCTCAGATTGTTTTTCTTTCGAAACTGATGGAAACAAGGGAATTTTGGCCTGAAAAATATGGTTGACGAGCTACACCCTGCCATGATTGTAGAACTCGAAAAGAACTTCAATTTGGCATATTATAGGCCAAGTAACGATTTATAGGTCCAAAGTTATAGCCATTTTCAATCACAGTTCTCCGATTTTTTTTCTTCTGAAACTGTTGAAAACAAGTGAATTTTGGCCAGAAAAATTGGGTTGGCAAGCTATGCCCTGCCATGATTGTAAAGCTCTAAAAGAACTTCGATTTGGTATATTATAGGCCCAGTAACAATTTTTAGATCAAAAGTAATGGCCGTTTTCAGTCACAATTTTTTGATTTTTTTCCTCCGAAAGTGATGAAAACAAGTGAATTTAGGCCCGAAAAATTGAGTTCACGGGCTATGCCCAGTCACGATTGTACAGTTTGAAAAGACCTTCGATTTGGTATATTAATGGCCCAGTAACATTTTCTAGATCAAGAGTTATGGTCGTTTTCAGTTATAGTTCTCCAATTTTTCTTCCTCCGAAACTGATGAAAACAAGTGTATTTTGGACCAAAAAACTGAGTTGGAGGGCTAAGCTGGGCCATGATTATACAGCTAGAATAGTACTTCGATTTGGTATATTGTAGGCCCAGTAACAATTTCTAGATCAAGAGTTATGGCCGTTTTCAGTCACACTTCTCTGATTTTTTTTTTCCTTCGAAACTGATCAAAACAAGTGAATTTTGGCCTAAAAAGTTGGCTTGGCGGGATGCGCCCCACCACAATTGTAGAGCTCGAAAAGGGCTTCGATTTGGTATATTATAGGCCCACTTATGATTTCTTGATCAAAAGTTATAGTTGTTTTCAGTCACAGTCCCCCGATTTTTTTTCCTTCGAATCTGATGAAAACAAGTGAATTATGGCCCGAAAAATTGGGTTGGCGGCTACACCCCGCCACGATTGTAGAACTCGAGAAGAGCTTCAATTTGGTATATAAAACACCGAGGAACGATTTCAAGATCAAAGTTATGGCCTTTTTTAGTCACGGTTATCCAATTTTTTTTCCTCTGAAACTGATGAAATCAAGTGAATATTGGCCCGAAAAATTGAATTGGCGGGCTATACCCAATCCCGATTGTACAGCTCGAAAAGTGCTTCGATTTGGTATATTATAGGCCCTGTAACGATTTCTAGATCAAAAGTTATGGCCGTTTTCAGTCACACTTCTCCGATTTTTTTCCTTCGAAACTGATAAAAACAAGTGAATTATGGCCCGAAAAATTGGGTTGGCGGGCTACACCTAGCGACGATTGTAGAACTCGAAAAGAGCTTCGATTTGGTATATAAAATGCGAGTAGCGATTTCAAGATCAAAAGTTATGGCCGCATTCCGTCACAGTTCTCTGATTTTTTTTGCTCTGAAACTGATGAAAACACGTGAACTTTGGCCCGAATAACTGGGTTGGCGAGCTACGCCCCATCACAATTGTAGAGCTCGAAAAGAGCTTCGATTTGGTTTATTATAGGCCCAGTAACGATTTCTAGATCAAAAGTTATTGCGGTTTTCAATCACAGTTCTCTGATTTTTTTGCTCCGAAACTGATGAAAACAAGTGAATTTTTGCCTGAATAATTGGGTTGGCGAGCTACACCCTACCATGATTGTAGAGCTCAAAAAGAACTTCGATTTGGCATATTATAGGCCCAGTAACGACTTTTAGCTCAACTATTTTGGCCATTTTCAGTCACAGTTCTACGATTTTTTTTCCTCCGAAACTGATGAAAACAAGTGAATTTTGGCCCGAAAAATTGAGTTGGCAGGCTAAGCCTAGCTATGATTGTACAGCTCGAAAAGTGCTTTAATTTGGTATATTATACACCCAGTAACGATTTCTAGATCAAAAGTTTTGGCTGTTTTCAGTCACAGTTCTCTGAATTTTTTTCCTTCAAAACTGATGAAAACAAGTGAATTTTGGCCGGAAAAATTGGGTTGGTGGGCTACAACCCACGACGATTGTAGAACTCAAAAAGAGCATTGATTTGGTATATTATTGGCTGAGTAACGATTTCTAGATCAAAAGTTGTGGCTGTTTTCATTCACAGTTTTTCGATTTTTTCTCCTCTAAAACTGATAAAAATAAGTGAATTTTGGCCTGAAAAATTGGGTTAGTCTGCTACGCCCTGCCACGATTGTAGAGCTTGAAAAGAGCTTCGATTTGGTATATTATTGGCCAAGTAACGATTTCTAGATCAATAGTTAGGGCCGTTTTCATTCGCAGTTCTCAGATTTTTTTTCCTCCGAAACTGATGAAATCAAGTGAATGTTGGCCCAAAAAATTGAGTTCATGGGCTGCACCTAGTCATGATTGTACAGCTTGAAAAGACCATCAATTTGGTATATTATATGCCCAGTAACATTTTCTAGATCAAAAGTTATGGCCATTTTCAGTCACAATTCTCCCATTTTTTTCCTCCGAAACTGATGAAAACAAGTGAATTTTGGCCCAAAAAATTGAGTTGGCAGGCTAAGCCTAGCCATGATTTTACAGCTCAAAAAGTGCTTTGATTCGGAATATTATAGGCCCAGTAACGATTTCTAGATCAAAAGTGATCGCCGTTTTCATTCACAGTTCTCCGATTTTTTTCCTCCGAAACTGATGAAAACAAGTGAATTTTGGCCTGAAAAATTGTGTTGGCGGGCGACGCCCCACCACGATTGTGGAGCTCGAAAAGAGGTTCGATTTGTTATATTATAGGCCTAATAACGTTTTCTAGATCAAAAGTTATGGCTGCTTTCCGTCACAGTTCACTGAAATTTTTTGCTCTGAAATTGATGAAAACAAGTGAACTGTAGGATCAAGTTGTGATTTTTAAGTGAAAAATCATTTAAACAACAACAAACTTGTAGGCGAAAATTCCAAAAATTTTTACATCTCTTTTAATTCCAAATTAAACGTAAATCACAACGAGAGATACATGCATGATATATGTTTATAGATAAAGGAATAAAATGACAATCATACCTTTAAGACGATCGGATCACATATGGCCGCAAGGATCTTGTCTCACTATCTCACGTTCCGAGATGGAGAATTGCCGTGAAACAAGACCGTTGATTTATAAACACGATCACACCACAAACCACTCGTTGATTCAAGACTATGACTCTAAGTGTTTTGGGATTAGAGAGTGGGCTCTTTTTCAAAAACCTAAGGAAACAGTTTTCCTTCTAATTTTGTTACAAAATCCAGCCACCCTAGGAAGAGAATGAGAGTGAGATATTCTTTTTCTTCTTCTTAGCCACCACTAGGGTTTTCAATAATATCTTTTTATAAGAGGAAATTCGAAAACTCAAACCCTAGATGAGATTTCCGAATTTTCCTTCCTCTTTTTAATCAAAATCCGAATTCCCTCTTGCCTTAGGGATTTCCGAATTTTTCCTTCCCCTTTTATTGCCAAATCAAATCATGTTCAAATTCTATTTTGAATTTTAAATTAATCACCATTAATTTCAAAATTCAAATTCATTCCTTTTATTTTTCAATTATCAAATAAATGAAAAATAACATAATGAATTTATTTAAACACAATTATGTAACAAAACATCAGTTTCAATTTTCCCACTTATTAGAGCTAGCCTTGAGACCGAATGGACCCATATGAACAAAGCTATGGAATTACAATACTCGACTAATTTATCTCGATAAGTTATCGACGTATTTAATCCCGACATCGTACGACTCCACTAAAGGTTTGAAGCCAACTAATCTCTCGATTCATATGCGCTATTTTTCTAATGGTGTTAATACAATTTATCACATGGTCCACAGAATAAATTTTTACCATTCCAGTCATTGTTTCCTCAACTCCTTTATATGACTGTGAATAAGAAAGACATATGTTCATAAGATGTCTCGCACATGTCACGATGTCTTAATCAATGAATACCATCATTGAATACCAAGCCTGGTTTATTTATTCACACACCCATCAATAAAGCATGAGGTGACATTATCGCTGACGAATTCCATATCTGTGAATCACACAACTCCGACTTAATTATGTCATGATCCCAATAGCCGAGATGTTGTTCAAAAACTATGAACTAATCTCATTGGTGAATCAAAGACCATGAGAAATTAAGTCGAGTTATGTATTCACTTCA
>NW_010365977.1:81762-87107 GCF_000414095.1 Morus notabilis
TGGACACATTTCCAACAAACTCCCACTTGAACTTAAAGTAGGTGTGTACAATCTCGCATCCTGAAACCCTCCAGATGACTAACGAAGACTTTACCAGATAAAGCCTTTGTGAATGGATCAGCCAAATTGTCATGTATTGATATCTTTGTCACTTCAACATCGCCTCTTTGTACAATCTCCCGGATGAGGTGGTACTTCCGCTCTATGTGCTTAGACCTCTTGTGGCTTCTAGGCTCCTTAGAGTTTGCTACAGCCCCACTGTTATCACAATACAGTACCATGGGCCTATCAGCATCCGGAACAACTTCCAGTGAAACAAGGAACTTCTTAAGCCATACCGCCTCTTTTGCAGTTTCACAAGCTGCCACATATTCGGCCTCCATGGTGGAGTCAGCTATGCAAGTTTGCTTAATACTCCTCCACACCACTGAACCTCCATGCAGGATATACACTGATCCTGAAGTGGATTTCCTGGAATCCTTATCCGATTGGAAATCAGAGTCGATGTAACCCGTCATAGTCAGGTCAGTACCTGAGTACACAAGCATGTAGTTCCTCATTCTCCTAAGATATTTGAGGATATGCTTGACAGCAACCCAGTGCTCGGGTCCAGGGTTAGACTGGAATCTACTCACCACGCCTACCGCGTAGCATATATCAGGTCTGGTGCAAAGCATAAAAAACGTAAGGAACTCGGCTCATGTCTTCCTCTTCTTGAGGAGTTTTGGGAGACTGCTCCTTTGAGAGGGATACTCCATGTCTAAAGGGTAAATACCCCTTCTTGGAGTTCTGCATGGCGAATCAGTCCATTACCTTATTGATATAGGACACTTGAGACAGTGCCAATTGTCTGTTCTTCTGATCTCAAAAGATTTGAATTCCCAGAACATAGGTAGCTTCTCCTAGATCCTTCATATCAAATTGCTTTGCAAGCCAGAGCTTAACCTCAGTCAGTCTTCCTACGTCATTCCCAATGAGTAGTATGTCATCCACATATAAGACTAAGAAAACCACTTTGCTTGCTTGTATTAACTTATACACACAAGCCTCATCCAACGACTGAATAAAACCGTAAGTTTTAACAGTCTCATCGAATCTGATATTCCACAATCTGGATGCCTGCTTTAGTCCATAAATGGACTTTTGCAGTTCACAAACCTTTTCTTCTTGACCCTTTTCAATGAATCCATCTGGTTGAGCCATATAAATGTGCTCATCCAGGTTGCCATTCAGAAAAGCTGTCTACACATCCATCTGCTAGATCTCATAATCTAAGGCAGCAGTAATGGATAGAAGAATACGGATGGATTTAAGCATAGCCACCGGAGAGAAGGTATCCTCATAGTCAATTCCTGCTTTCTGGGTGTAACCCTTGGCTACCAGTCTTGCTTTGAATGTCTCTACATTCCCATCTGGACCCCTCTTCTTCTTGAAGATCAATTTGCATCCCACGGGTTTTACCCCTTCAGGAGGATCTACCAGAGTCCAAACGCCATTCTTATACATAGATTGTATTTCAGCGTTCATGGCTTCATGCCATAGGTTTGCTTCAGAACTTGCCATAGCCTGCGAGTACAAGATAGATTCATCAACGTCTAAATCTAAGACCGCAGTCAATGCATCTCCATAAGACATGTACCTATCTAGTTGTCTCACAACCCTCCCACTACGTCGAGGCTCCATTGGTGTTAGTTCCTTTTGTGGTTCATCTGTTATTGGTTCAGGAATAGAACGTGAAGATGCTACACGAACATTTTCACCGGTCAATTCCCCAAGTACAAGTCTGCTTTTAGGCTTCACATTCTTCACAAAATCCCCTTCTAGAAAATGAGCATTCGTGCTAACAAATGTTTTCTGATCGGCAGGACTATAGAAGATGTAGCCTTTTGTCCCTTTAGGATATCCTACAAACAGGCATAATTCTGAATGATTGTACAGCTTAAAAAGTGCTTCGATTTGGTATATTATACGCTTAGTAATGATTTCTAGATCAAAAGTTTTGGCTGTTTTCAGTAACAGTTCTCTAATTTTTTTTCCTTCGAAACTGATGAAAACAAGCGAATTTTGGCTGGAAAAATTGGGTTGCAAGGCTACACCCCGCAACGATTGTAGAACTCAAAAAAAACATCAATTTGGTATCTTATAGTCTGAGTAACGATTTCTAGATCAAAATATATGACCGTCTTCATTCACAGTTCTCTATTTTTTTCATTTCGACACTGATGAAATCAAGTGAATTTTGCCCCCAATAATTGAGTTCGCGGACGGCACCAAGCCATGATTGTATAGCTCTAAAAGACCTTTGATTTGGTATATTATAGGCCCAATAACGTTTTCTAGATCAAAAGTTATGGCCGTTTTCAAGCACAGATCTCTAATTTTTTTCCTCCGAACTGATGAAAACAAGTGAATTTTGGCCTGAAAAATTGGGTTGGTGGGCTACGCCCTGTCACGATTGTAGAGCTCGAAAAGAGCTGCGATTTGGTATATTATAGGCCCAGTAACAATTTTTAGATCAAAAGTCATTACCGTTTTCAGTCACAGTTTTCTGATTTTTTTTCCTTCGAAAATGATGAAAACAAGTGAATTTTGGCCCAAAAAGTTGGGTTGGTGGGGTACGCCCCACCACGATTGTAGAGCTCGAAAAGAGCTTCAATTTGGTATATTATTGGCCCAGTAATGATTTTTAGATCAAAAGTTATAGTCATTTTCAGTCACAGTTCTTCGATTTTTTTTCTTTCGAAACTGATGAAAATAAGTGAATTATGGCCTGAAAAATTGTGTTGGTGGGCTACACCTAGCCACGATTGTAGAACTCAAAAAAAGCTTCGATTTGGTATATAAAAGGCCAAGTAACGATTTCAAGATCAAAAGTTATGGCCGTTTTCAGTCACAATTATCCAATTTTTCTTCCTCCGAAACTGACGAAATCAAGTGAATATTGGCCCAAAAATTGAGTTGGCGGGCTACGCCCAGTTCTGATTGTACAACTCGAAAAGTGCTTCGATTTGGTATATTATAGGCCCAGTAACGATTTCTAGATCAAAAGTTGTGGCTGTTTTCATTCACAGTTCTCTGATTTTTTTTCTCTTCCGAAACTGATGAAAATAAGGGAATTTTGGCCTGAAAAATTGGGTTAGTCGGCTACGGCCTGCCGCGATTGTAGAGCTTGAAAAGAGCTTCGATTTGGTATATTATTGGCCCAGTAACGATTTTCTAGATCAAAAGTTAGGGCCGTTTTCATTCATAGTTCTCCGATTTTTTTTCCTCCAAAACTGATGAAATCAAGTGAATGTTGGCCCAAAAAATTGAGTTCATGTGCTGTGCCCAGTCACAATTGTACAGCTTGAAAAGACCTTTGAATTGGTATATTATATGCCCAGTAACATTTTCTAGATCAAAAGTTATGGCCGTTTTTAGTCATAGTTCTCCGATTTTTTTACTCCGAAACTGATGAAAACAAGTGAATTTTGGCCCGAAAAATTGAGTTGGCAGGCTAAGCCTAGCCATGATTGTACAGCTGGAAAAGTGCTTCGATTTGGAATATGATAGGCCCAGTAACGATTTCTAGATCAAAAGTGATCGCCGTTTTCATTCACAGTTCTCCAATTTTTTTCCTCCGAAACTGATGAAAACAAGTGAATTTTGGCCTGAAAAATTGTGTTGGCGGGCGACGCCCCACCATGATTGTAAAGCTCGAAAAGAGGTTCGATTTGTTATATTATAGGCCCAATAACGTTTTCTAGATCAAAAGTTATGGCCGCTTTCCGTCACAGTTCACTGATTTTTTTTGCTCTGAAATTGATGAAAACAAGTGAACTTTAGCCCGAATAATTGGGTTGGTGAGCCATGCCCCATCACAATTGTAGAGCTCGAAAAGAGCTTCGATTTGGTTTATTATAGGTCCAGTAATGATTTCTAGATCAAAAGTTATAGCCGTTTTCAATCACAATTCTCTGATTTTTTTTGCTCTGAAAGTGATGAAAACAAGTTAATTTTTGCCTGAATAATTGGGTTGGCGAGCTAAACCATGCCATGATTGTAGAGCTCGAAAAGAACTTTGATTTGGCATATTATAGGCCTAGTAACGACTTTTAGATCAACTGTTTTGGCCGTTTTTAGTCACAGTTCTCCGATTTTTTTTCCTCTGAAACTGATGAAAACAAGTGAATTTTGGCCCAAAAAATTGAGTTGGCGGGCTAAGCCTAGTCACGATTGTACAGCTTGAAAAGTGCTTCGATTTTGTATATTATAGGCCCAGTAACGATTTCTAGATCAAAAGTTTTGGCTATTTTCATTCACAGTTCTCTGATTTTTTCTCCTCCGAAACTGATGAAAATAAGGGAATTTTGGCCTGAAAAATTGGGTTGGAAGGCTACTCCCTGCCACGATTGTAGAACTCAAAAAGTGCTTCGATTTGGTATATTATAGGCTGAGTAACGATTTCTAGATCAAAAGATATGGTTGTTTCATTCACAGTTCTCTGATTTTTTTCATTTCGAAACTGAAGAAATCAAGTGAATTTGGCCCCGAATAATTGAGTTCGCAGGCTGCGCCCTGCCATGATTGTATAGCTCTAAAGGACCTTCGATTTGGTATATTATAGGTGTTGGGAATGGTGTCCTAGAAGCGTAAGATGTAATATGATATTTATTATTTATTTAATAAAAGATTTTATTCATTATTTTATGTGCATATATTTATGAATATTTTATGAATATCAATAAAAATTCCATGATTATTTATGTAACTTTAAACATTGTATATAAGTGTTATATACGAGAGGATAATGTTTAGGGATAATATTCAAAAAGCAATGTTCATAATGAATTTAATTAAAGTTTAGAATCTTTAATTAAAACATTATTAATACATGTCATTCCCATTTAGAATGGAATGATGTTATCCGCACTGTTAATATGGTGACATATTGAATGAGTGTATTTCACATAATGAGATAATGTGGAACAAGGACACAGACACAATATGAATTTCTAATAATTTCTGTTAAGTATAGAAATTATAATTGAGTCTACCGATGGTCATATATAGAATGATCTTAATCCTGAGTTCTTCAGACTCCTATTTATGGATTTGTGTCTTTTGATTTACTCAGTACGGATTCTGAAATTCTGAATCCTATTCCTTGTATTTTGGAGACATGATGAAGTAGGTAGCCGGGAATGTTATTATATGAAATGGAATCCATTCCTTCTTGAGAAAGAAGTAGATAAATAATTCTCTTGAGGGTTGATTCAGTACTTGGACCAGTAGGAGCTCCGATTCATAAATGTGTTTTATGAATCACTATCCATTAGAGAATCAATGGTACTCAAGGATAAAGA
>NW_010365977.1:87455-97592 GCF_000414095.1 Morus notabilis
TTCAATTTAGAATTCAAATTAATTTAAGTTTGACTTAAATTCGAATTTGAATTTGAAATAAAATTGGACTACAGGATAAAAAATGATTTTCTCTTCCTTCCCTATCCAGTATTGGAGCCACACACAGGGATAGGAATCCCTAGCATGGCTGGCCACAAGGGATAAGGGATAGAGGAGATTTTGTTCAAAATTAAAATAGGAGATAATTGACAAGTTTTATCTTGGAGATAGAGATTGAATTCCTTCTAGAAGTTTGACTTCTACTCTATAAATATGAGAATGATAGAAAATTGTAAAAACAATTTTTGAAACAATTTTTCAGCCCTAATTGTTAAGGCTGGCCGAAATTCCCTTGGTAGAGAGGAAGGAAAAATTTTTCTCCAAAAATTCCACATCATGCATGCGTTGGTATTTGTGGAAATTCGAGTGTTTATTGTAACCCGTTTTGTCTCATGTGTGCCCACACACACGACTTCGTAGATTCTAGGAATTGACGTGGAAGACATTGGTTTTCTAAACACAAAGCTTTGGAGCAAGGATTGTTCGAGGTCAAAGAACTCAAGTTATCAACCGAGTCGGCCTCCAGGTATTTTTCCTAATTGAGTTCTTAATAAATGAATTAATGAGATTAATTTATTCGTGCATAAATTAATATAATCTACAGAGTATCTCAAAGGTTTTATGAAAATTTTTGTTATACACAATCCGCCCTCCCCGCACCACGCTTCCACATCCAAATTCGATTCGGTGACCAACAATAGGGCCAGTAACGTTTTCTAGATCAAAAGTTATGATTATTTTCAATCACAGTTCTCTAATTTTTTCCCCCGAAACTGATGAAAACAAGAGAATTTGGGCCTGAAAAATTGGGTTGGTGAGCTACGCCCCGTCACGATTGTAGACCTCAAAAAGAGCTTCCATTTGGTATATTATAGGCCCAGTAACAATTTTTAGATCAAAAGTTATAGCCGTTTTTAGTCACAGTTTTCTGATTTTCTTTTTCCTTCGAAACTGATGAAAACAAGTGAATTTTGGCCCAAAAAATTGGGTTGATGCTGTACGCCCCACCACGATTGTAGAGCTCGAAAAGAGCTTCGATTTGGTATATTATAGGCCCAGTAACGATTTCTATATAAAAAGTTATAGTCGTTTTCAGTCACAGTTCTTCAATTTTTTTTTCCTTCGAAACTGATGAAAACAAGTGAATTATGGCCCAAAAAATTGGGTTGGCGGGCTACACCCCACCTCGATTGTAGAACTCAAAAAGAGCTTCGATTTGGTATATGAAAGGCCGAGTAACGATTTGAAGATAAAAAGTTATGGTCATTTTCAGTCACAGTTATCCGATTTTTTTTCACCCGAAACTGATGAAATCAAGTGAATATTGGCCCGAAAAATTGAGTTGGTGGGCTACACACAATCCCGATTGTACAACTCGAAAAGAGCTTCGATTTGGTATATTATAGGACCAGTAATGATTTCTAGATCAAAAGTTATGGCCGTTTTCATTCACAGTTCTCCAATTTTTTTTCCTCCAAAACTGATCAAAACAAGAGAATTTTGGCCTAAAAAATTGGGTTGGCAGGCTACACCCCGCACGATTGTAGAGCTCAAAAAGAGCTTCGATTTGGTATATTATAAGCCCAGTAACTATTTCTAGATCAAAAGTTATGGCCGTTTCCATTCACAGTTCGATGATTTTTTTTCCTCCGAAACTGATGAAATCAAGTGAATGTTGGCCCAAAAAATTAACTTCGCGGGCTGCACCCAGTCACGATTGTACAGCTTGAAAAGGCCTTCGATTTGGTAAATTATAGGCCCAGTAACATTTTCTAGATCAAAAGTTATGGTCGTGTTCAGTCTCAATTTTCCGATTTTTTTTCCTCCGAAACTGATGAAAACAAGTGAATTTTGGCCTGAAAAATTGAGTTGGCGGGCTAAGCCCGGCCAAGATTGTAGAGCTCGAAAAGTGCTTTGATTTGGTATATTTTAGGCCCAGTAACAATTTATAGATAAAAAGTTATGGTCGTTTTCAGCCAAAGTTCTCTGATTTTTTTTGCTCCGAAATTGATGAAAACAAGTGAATTTGGGTCCGTATAATTGGGTTGGCGAGTTACACCCCACCACATATTACAGCTCAAAAAGCGCTTCGATTTGGTTTATTATAGGCCCAAGAAACGATTTGTATATCAAAAGTTATAGCCGTTTTCAGTCACAGTTCTCTGATTTTTTTCTTCAAAAACTGATGAAAACAAGTGAATTTTTGCCTCAATAATTGGGTTGGTGAGCTACGCCATGCCATAATTGTAGAGCTCGAAAAGAACTTCGATTTGATATATTATAGGCCCAGTAACGATTTTTAGATCAAAACTTATGGCCGTTTTCAGTCACAGTTTTCTAATTTTTTTTCCTCTGAAACTGATAAAAACAAGTGAATTTGTGCCCAAAAAATTGAGTTGGCGGGCTATGCCTAACCACGATTGTACTGCTCAAAAAGTGCTTGAATTTGGTATATTATATGCCCAGTAACGATTTCTAGATCAAAAGTTATGGCCGTTCTCAATCACAGTTCTCCAATTTTTTTTCCATCAAAACTAATGAAAACAAGTGAATTTTGGCTCGAAAAATGCGTTGGCGGGCTACACCCCACCACAATTGTGGAGCTCGAAAAGTGCTTTGATTTGGTATATTATTGGCCAAGTAACGATTTCTAGATCAAAAGTTATAGCCGTTTTCAGTCACAGCTCCCCAAATTTTTTTCCTCTGTTACTGATGAAAACAAGTGCATTATGGCCCGAAAAATTGGGTTCGCGGGCTACACCCCGCCACATTTGTAGCACTCAAAATTGGGTTCGCGAGCTTCAATTTTGTATATTATAGGCCGAGTAACGATTTCAAGATTAAAAGTTATGGTCGTTTTCAGTCACAGTTATCTAATTTTTTTTCTCTGAAACTGATGAAATCAAGTGAATATTGGCCCAAAAAATTTAGCTCGAAAAGAGCTTCGATTTGATATATCATAGGCCCAATAACGATTTCTAGATCAAAAGTTATGGCCGTTTTCAATCACAGTAATGATTTCTAGATCGAATGGTATGGCCATTTTCAATTATAGTTCTCCGATTGTTTTTCCTCCGAAACTGATGAAAACAAGTGAATTTTGGCCCAAAAAATTGGGTTGGCGAGCTACGCCCCACAACAATTGTAGAGCTCAAAAAGAGGTTTGATTTGGTTTATTATAGGCCAGTAACGATTTCTAGAACAAAAGTTATAGTCATTTTCAATCACAGTTCTCCGATTTTTTTGCTCCAAAACTGATGAAAACAAGTGAATTTTGGCCTGATAAATTGAGTTGGCGGGCTAAGCCCAACCACGATTGTACAACTCCAAAAGTGCTTTGATTTGGTATATTATACGCCCAGTAACGATTTCTAGATCAAAAGTTTTGGCCGTTTTCAGTCACATTACTCTGATTTTTTTCCTCCGACACTGATGAAATCAAGTGAATTTTTGCCCGAAAAATTGAGTTCACGGGCTGTGTCCGTCCACGATTGTACAGCTCGAAAAGACCTTCAATTGGGTATATTATAGGCCCAGTAACGTTTTCTAGATCAAAAGTTATGGCTGTTTTTCGTCACAGTTCTCTGATTTTTTTTCCTCTGAAACTGATGAAAACAAGTGAATTTTGGCCTGAAAAATTGGGTTGGTGAGCTACGCCATTCCATGATTGTAGAGCTCAAAAAGAACTTCGATTTGGTATATTATTGGCCCAGTAACGATTTTTAGATCAAAAGTTATGGCTGTGTTCATTCACAGTTCCCCGAATTTTTTTCCTCCGACATTGATGAAAACAAGTGAATTATGGCCAGAAGAATTTGATTTGTGGACTACACCCCACCACGTTTGTAGAACTCGAAAAGAGCTTCGATTTTGTATATTTTAGGCCGAGTAACGATTTCAAGATCAAAAGTTATGGCCATTTTCAGTCACAGTTATCCAATTTTTTTTCCTCCGAAACTGATGAAATAAAGTGCATATTGGCCCAAAAAATTGAGTTGGCACTCTACACGCAGCCAGGATTGTACAGCTCGAAAAGAGCTTCGATTTGGTATATTATAGGCCTAGTAACGATTTCTAGATGAAAAGTTATGGTCGTTTTCAATCACAGTTCTCCGATTTTTTTTGCTCTGAAACTGATGAAAACAAGTGAATTTTGGCCCGAAAAATTGACTTGGTGGACTATTCCTGGCCATGATTGTAGAGCTCGTAAAGAGTTTCGATTTGGTATATTATAGGCCTAGTAAGGATTTCTAGATCAAAAGTTGTGGTCGTTTTTAGTTACGGTTCTTAGATTTTTTTCCTTCGAAACTAATGAAAACAAGTCAATTTTGGCCTGAAAAATTGGGTTTGTGGGCTACACCCCGTCACGCTTGTAGAGCTGAAAAAGTGCTTCGATTTGGTATATTCTAGACCCAGTAATGATTTCTAGATCAAAAGTTATGGCCGTTTTCAGTCACAGTTCTCTGATTTTTTTTCCTCCGAAACTGATGAAAACAAGGGAATTTTGGCCTGAAAAATTGGGTTGGCGGATTGCGCTCCACTATGATTATGGAGCTCAAAAAGAGCTTCGATTTGGTATATTTTAGAACCAGTAACGATTTCTAGATCAAAAGTTATGGCCGTTTTCAGTCACAGTTCTCTTTTTTTTTTCCTCCGAAACTGATGAAAACAAGTGAATTTTAGCCCGAAAAATTGGGTGGCGGGCTTTGTCCCACCGTGATTGTACACTTTGAAAAGAGCTCCGATTTCGCTTATTGTTGGCCCAGTAACGATTTCTAGATCAAATGTTATGGCCGTTTTCAATAACAGTTTCCTGACTTTTTTCCTCCGAAATTGATGAAAAGAAGTGAATTTTGGATAGAAAACGGGAGTTGGCAGGCTAAGCTAGGCCACGATTGAAGAGTTTGAAAAGTGCTTCGATTTGGTATATTAAAGGCCCAGTAACGATTTCTAGGTCAAAAGTTATGGTCGTTTTCAGTCACAGTTCTATGATTTTTTCCTCCTAAACTGATGAAAACAAGCGAATTTTTGCCCAAAAAATTTAGCTGGTGGGCTAAGCCCGGCCAATATTGTACAGCTCGGAAAGTGCTTCGATTTGGTATATTATAGGCCCAGTAACGATTTCTATATCAAAAGTTATGGTCGTTTTCAGTCACAGTTCTCTGATTTTTTTTCCTCTGAAACTGATGAAAAGTAGTGAATTTTTGCCCAAAAAGTTGAGTTGGCGGGCTACACCCTACCACAATTGTACAGCTCGAAAAGTGCTTCGATTTGGTATATTATAGGCCCAGTAACGATTTCTAGATCAAAAGTTATAGTCGTTTTCAGTAACAGCTCTCTGATTTTTTCCTCCGACAAATTGAGTTGGCAGGCTAACCCCGGCCACGATTGTACAGCTCAAAAAGTGCTTCGATTTGGTATATTATAAGCCCAGTAACAATTTCAAGATCAAATGTTGTCGCCGTTTTCAATCACAATTCTATGATTTTTTTTTCCTCTGAAACTTATGAAATCAAGTGAATTTTGGCCCAAAAAATTGAGTTGGCGGGCTACGCTCGGCCACGATTATACAGCTCGAAAAGAGCTTCAATTTGGTATATTATAGGCCCAATAATGATTTCTAGATGAAAAGTTATCACTGTTCTCTGATTTTTTTTTTCCTCCGAAACTAATGAAAACAAGTGAATTTTAGCCCGAAAAGTTAGGCTAGCAGGCTACGCCCCGCCACTATTGTACAGCTTGAAGAGCGCTTCAATTTGGTACATTATAGGCCCAGGAACGATTTCCAGATCAATTGTTATGGGCGTTTTCAATCACAGTTCTCCGAATGTTTTTCCTATGAAACTGATGAAAACAAGTGAATTTTGGCCCAAAAAATTGCGTTGGTGGGCCACGCTCGGCCCTGACTATACAGCTGGAAAAGACCTTCGATTTGGTATGTTATATGCCCAATAACTGATGAAAACAAGTGAATTTTGGCCCGAAAAATTAGGTTTGCGGGCTACGCCCTGGCACGATTGTAAAGATCGAAACGAGCTTTGATTTGGTATATTATAGGCCCAGTAACGATTTCTAGATCCAAAGTGATGGCCGTTTTCAGTCACACTTCTCTGATTTTTTTCCGTCGAAACTGATGAAAACAAGTGAATTTTAGACCGAAAACATGAGTTCGCGGGCTCAGCCCAGCCACAATTGTATAGCCCCAAAAAGTGCTTCAATTTGGTATATTATAGGCTCGGTAATGATTTCTAGGTCAAATGTTATGGCCGTTTTCAATCACAGTTCTCCGATTTGTTCCTCTGAAACTGATGAAAACAAGTGAATTTTAGCCCAAAAACATGGGTTGGCGGGTGAAGCGCGGCCACGATTGTACATCTCGAAAAGCGCTTCAATTTGGTATATTATAGGCCCAGTAATGATTTCTAGATCGAATGGTATGGCCATTTTCAATTATAGTTCTCCGATTGTTTTTCCTCTGAAACTGATGAAAACAAGTGAATTTTGGCCCAAAAAATTGGGTTGGCGGGCTATGCCCTACCACAATTGTAGAGCTCGAAAAGAGCCTCTATTTTGTATATTATAAGCCCAGTAACGATTTCTAGATCAAATGTTATGGCCATTTTCAATCACAGTTCTCCGATTTTTTTTCATCTGAAATTCATGAAACAAGTGAATTTTGGCCCAAAAAATTGTGCAGGTGGGCTACACAACTCGACGATTGTAGACCTCGAAAAGAGCTTCAATTTGGTATATTATAGGCCCAATAACGATTTCTAGATCAAAAGTTATGGCCGTGCTCAGTCAAAGTTCTCCAATTTTTTTCTTTCAAAACTGATGAAAACAAGTGAATTTTGGCCCGAAAAATATGGGTAGGTGGGCTACACCCCGCTGTGATTGTAGAGCCCGAAAAGTGCTTCGGTTTGGTATATTATAGGTCATGTAACGATTTCTAGATCAAAAGTTATGGCTGTTTTAAGTCACAATTCTGCGATTTTTTTTCCTCCAAAACTGATGAAAACAAGGTAATTTTGGCCCAAAAAATTGAGTTGGTGGGCAAAGCCCGGCCACGATTGTACAGCTCGAAAAGTGCTTTGATTTGGTATATTATAGGCCCACTAACGATTTCTAGATCAAAAGGTATGGCCGTTTTCAAACACAGTTCTCTGATTTTTTTTTCCTCCGAAACTGATGAAAACAAGTGAATTTTGCCCCGAAAAATTGAGTTGGTTGGGTATACCCTTGCATGATTGTAGAGCTTGAAAGGAGCTTCGATTTGGTATATCATAGGCCTAGTAACAATTTCTAGCTCAAAAGTTATAGTCGTTTTCATTTACAGTTCTCCGATTTTGTTTCCTCCGAAAATAATGAAAACAAGTTAATTTTTGCCCAAAAAATTGGGTTTGCGGGCTACACCCCGTCACAATTGTAGAGCTCGAAAAGAGCTTCGATTTGGTATATTATAGGCCCAGTAACAATTTCTATATCAAAAGTTATGGTTGTTTTCAGTCATAGTTCTCTAATTTTTTTCTTCCGAAACTAATGAAAACAAGTGAATGTTGCCCCAAAAAATTGAGTTGACGGGCTATGCCCGATCTCAATTGTAGAGCTCGAAATGAGCTTCAATTTGGTAGATTATAGGCCCAGTAACAATTTCTAGATCGAATGTTATGGTTGTTTTCAATTACAGTTCTCTGATTTTTTTTCCTCCGAAAGTGATGAAAACAAGTGCATTTTGGCGCAAAAAATTGGGTTGGCTTGCTACGCGCCGCCACGATTGTAGATCTCGAAAAGGGCTTCGATTTGGTATATTATAAGCCCAGTAATAATTTCGAGATCAAATGTTATGGCCGTTTTAAATCACAGTTCTTTGAATTTTTTTCCTCCGAAACTGATGAAAACAAGTGAATTTTGGCCCGAAAAATTAGGTCGGAGGACTACGCCCCACCACAATTGTAGAGCTTGAAAAGTGCTTCGATTTGGTATATTGTAAGCCCAATAACGATCTCTAGATCAAATGTTATGGCCGTTTTCAGTCACAGTTCTCCCATTTTTTTCCTCCGAAACGAATGAAAACAAGTGAATTTTGGCTCGAAAAAATGAGTTGACGGGCCACGCCTGGCCACGTTTGTACAACTAAAAAAGAGCTTCGATTTGGTATATTATAGGCCCAGTAACGATTTCTAGATGAAAAGTTATCACTGTTTCCATTCACTGTTCTCCGATTTTTTTTCCTCCGAAACTGATGAAAACAAGTGAATTTTGGCCCGAACTTTGGGGAGGACTCAAGAGTTGCTAGTCACAGTTTCTACACGCGCACTTAGGGGATGATCAATTTATGGGGAAAGGTCTAAGATGAATTGAACTAGAGAGTCATGAGTGTTGATATTGAACAAAGGTTTAGGATGGAAAAGCAAATTTGAGGGCTGAGGGTTGACTACATTCACAGCAGAAACCAGATTTTTAGAAGGATAGTAGAGTCTTGCAGTTGTCCTCTTGTGTTTTATTGTGTTTTATTTTGCATCATTACTCGAGGACGAGTAATGGTTTAAGTTTGGGGGTGTGATAACTCTATGAAAATAGAGTTAATTGAGCATTTCCCAGGCTTAAATTATTACCTAGAGGGTAATTAGTATTAGTTTTTCTCTTTTATTTTGTCTTGTTAATTGTTTTTAGTTATTTGTGATTCATAAATTCTCTCTCTCATGATTAGCGTTTAAAAAGAGCTAATTCAGGTGCGCTTTGTGGTTAATCTCACCTTTAAGAAAACGTGGTCGTTTGGAGCTTTGAGCAGCTTTTCATTTCTGGAGTATGAAGGAATCCTAGTCAGCATTGCTGTGCATTGCTGCAGCAAGATGAGCTGGGCCAGACGTGTGTTTTGCTGACAGCTGGACCTGAGCTGGTTAATGGGCTGATTTTATTCGTGAAGGGTGCTAATTGAGCCACTCATTAGAGGCTTTCTCATGTGCTGCCACGTGGATTTAGGGTACAATAAGTACTTGCAGCTGAGAAGAAAGAAGGGCCCTTGGTCATATTTTGTAACGTAGAGGCGGCTGAACTTGGAAAAGGAAACCACCTCCATTTCTCTGATCAAGTACCAGCTCCAGTACTGGAAAAAAGAAGAAGGAAACGTCACAGGGTGTTGAACGTAAAGGAAGACCCATTGTGGATGAAGGAAGCATTTAGAAGAAACCTTGGAAAAGGGGGATTCTGATTCTCCTCTCTTCACCTTAGTTTTTCTTACTCGCATTGCTCTGTTTTACTTTGTTAAAGAATATTTACGTTCCTTTATAAATCTGAACTCGAATCCATATATATATAACTTCTTTGTTTATTCAAGTGAGCTGAATTTGTGCCTTAACTGTGATTGGAAAATCATAAGAGGGGAGTATAGCTTTGATTAGATCTGGGGAAGATTTAGTGAATGGACACAGCTTGAATAGTGCAGGTTCTTAGATCTTGTTTTAGATTTTTGATTCACATGATATAGGAATATATTGTGTCTTGCATAACCATATGATTTAGAGCTTCGTTCTCTGATTTTAGAGACTAGATTTGCAAAAGGATTTGTGGGATTTAGCTTTAAGATCATAGACAGAGGATTGGACAATCCCTGGTTTAGTAAATCTGGTTAACAGGAAGTCTTTGTTGCCGTCCGTTGCTGCAGCATCGCGCAACATTGTTAGGAGACAGTTTAGCAATTGTGAGCCACGCACAGTGACTTTGGCCAATTTTATTTGCACATTTTGTTATTAATTAGTTTTATCTTTGTTGTTCATTTTCTTACAGTCAGATTATTATTAGTTTTTAACATCTTAAAATCGACTTTAGTTTTCTTCTTAAAACTTGAATAGAATTAACTTAGCAACTTGATTTCAAAAACACTCAATCCCTGTGGGACGATACTTGGTTATTCATCATTTTACTACTTGTTGACTCGTGCACTTGCGAGATTCTAGATTCACAATTTTAGGCAACAAGTTTTTGGCGCCGTTGCCGGGGACTGTTTTATTTGAATCTTATTGTTAAAGTAATTTACTATTCAAGTATTTTTGTTCATTTTCATCAGAGTTTCTGATT
>NW_010365977.1:98309-104816 GCF_000414095.1 Morus notabilis
GATGGAGAGTCAGTTCATGCGGCATGGGAACGATTTAAGGAGCTACTCAGAAAGTGTCCATTACATGGTATTCCCCATTGGATTCAAATGGAGACTTTTTACAATGGTCTCAATGAACAAACGAGAGTGATGGTGGATGCTGCAGCTAATGGTCTCTTTTGGCAAAATCTTACAATGAGGGCTATGAGATTCTGGAGAGAATGGCCACAAATCATTATCAATGGCCAACCGAGAGACTACCCACAAGGAAAACACCGGGAGTTCTTGAAGTAGATGCAATTACTGCTCTTTTGGCTCAAATGTCGAATTTGACCAACATGTTCAAAACCATGAACACTTTAACTGGAGTGAATTCTGTCCAGGCCCTCACACTCTCTTGCGTATACTGTGGAGAGGGGCACCTATTTGAGGAATGTCCTTTGAATCCCGCTTCAGCTTGTTATGTGAGTAACTATAACTGCAACAATGCTTACAGCCATCAATACAACCAAGGATGGAGACAACATCCTAATTTCTCTTGGAGTAATCAAGGGGCAGGTTCTAGTGGTGCTCCCCCTTATAATAGACCAGCTCAGCAGTCGGGCTTACCACAACCAGCTCAACCAATGCAGATTCAAGCGGGTGAAAATCCAAATTCTTTGGAGAATTTCCTTAAGGAGTACATAACGAAGAACGAGGCTAAAATGCAGAGCCATGATGCAACCTTGAGGAGCTTGGAAACTCAAATTGGGCAACTAGTGAATGCTTTAACTAATCGCTCCCAGGGCACTCTTCCAAGCAATACGAAAAATCCTAGGTGGGACGGCAAGGAGCATTGCAAAGCCATTTTATTGAGAAGTGGAAAAGCATTGGAGCAGCCACAGGAGAAAAATGAGCTGGATGGAGAGCCCTCTTCGATCCAAAAGGAAGAAAGGCAGGATGGCCACATGAACCCGGTACAAAGTCAAGATGAGGTAGAACCTAGTGTTGCTACAGCAACGCAACAGCAGCACGAAGCCGCAGGAATAGGCCAGAACAGACCACCACCGCCCTTTCCTCAAAGATTTCAGAAGAAACAACAGGACAAGCAGTTTGGGAAGTTTCTTGACGTGCTGAAACAACTTCATATCAATATCCCATTAGTTGAAGCTCTTGAGCAAATGCCAAATTACGTAAAATTTATGAAAGAAATTCTTTCCAAGAGGAGGTGTTTGGGTGAGTTTGAGATAGTGGCACTTACAAAAGAGTGTGGGCTGATTTCTCAAAGCACTTTACCACCTAAATTGAAGGACCCAGGGAGTTTCACAATCCCTTGTTCGATTGGCAACACTTATTTTGGTAAAGCCTTGTGTGATTTGGGTGCAAGCATAAATTTGATGCTAATGTATGTTTTCAAGCAGCTAGGTATTGGTGAAGCTAGGCCAACTACAGTCACCTTTCAACTTGCCGATCGATCATTTGTTCATCCAGAAGGAAAAATTGAAGATGTGCTGGTGCGTGTTGATAAATTCATTTTTCCGGTGGATTTTGTGGTCTTGGATTATGAAGCAGACAAGGAGGTACCCATTATTTTGGGTAGACCATTTCTAGCCACTGGAAAGACATTGATTGATGTGCAAAAAGGTAAACTTACTATGCGAGTTGACGATGAGCAGGTCACATTTTATGTTTTCAATGCTATGCGCTTTCCAGATGAGGTTGAAGAATGTTCGGCTGTGGGTGTATTAGATGCTCTTGTGATGGAAGAACTTAATAAGAATGCTTACGAGGAATTAGAGGAAGAGGATGTCACAAACGCTACATTGGAGGTTGAGCAAGTTGATGATGATTCACCCGCATTACTGGGAGAAACCGATCAAGTGGCTATTTGTCAAAGAAGACCATTTGAGTCGCTGGAATTATCTGAGAGAAATGTGAAGTCTTATAGGCCATCAATTGAAGAACCACCGGTGTTGGAATTGAAGCCTTTACCAACTCATTTGAAGTATGCTTATTTGGGTGAGGAAGATACTTTGCCAGAGGCATTGAAGTGGTTAGAGCAAAAATTGAAGTCATTGAGAAACTACCTCCTCCTACGTCGGTCAAGGGAATAAGGAGTTTTTTGGGGCATGCCGGGTTTTATAGGCAATTCATAAAGGATTTCTCCAAAGCCTCCAAGCCGCTGTGTCTTCTTTTGGAGCAAAATAGATCATTCGATTTTAATGAAGATTGTCAACGTGCATTTTCTAACTTAAAGAGAGCACTTGTGACAACTCCTGTGATTGTTACACCGGATTGGGCACTTCTATTCGAGCTGATGTGCGACGCCAGTGATCACGCAGTGGGGGCAGTGCTCGGCCAGAGAAAATGGAAGCTTTTTCATTCTATTTATTATGCTAGCAGAACACTTACTGATGCCCAATTGAATTATACCAGGACAGAAAAAGAACTATTGGCTGTGGTATTTGCTTTTGACAAGTTTTGATCTTATCTTGTGGGGACGAAGGTGATGGTATATACGGACCACTCAGCCATAAAATACCCCATCTCAAAGAAAGATGCCAAACCAAGGTTGATTCGGTGGAACTTGCTACTTCAGGAATTTGATCTTGAAATCAAAGATAGGAAGGGAACCAAAAATCAAGTGGCAGACCATCTTTCTAGACTCGAGCAAGGAAATGGGGCTGAGTCACATATTCCTATTCAGGAGAAATTTCCCGATGAGCAGCTCCTTGTAGTGCAACAAGCTTCACTGCCATGGTATGCAGATTTAGCAAATTATTTGGCAAGTGGCAAGGCACCTCCGGAAATGAGCCGACAGCAGATGAAGCAATTCTTTCATGATATGAAATCTTACTATTGGGAGGAGCCTTTTCTGTATAAACAGGGTGCTGGCCAAATTTGGAGGCGATGTGTTCCCCAAGAGGAGACATTGAGTATTTTGCATCATTGCCATGCTTCACCATATGGAGGTCATTTTGGGGGTTCAAGAACTGCTGCCAAGGTATTACAATCCGGTTATTTTTGGCCTACACTCTTTAAGGATGCTTATGATTTTGTCAAGATGTGTGATCGGTGTCAGCATGTGGGAAACATTTCACAACGTCATGAAATGCCCTTAACTAATATCTTAGAAGTTGAGTTGTTCGATGTATGGGGCATTGATTTTATGGGGCCTTTCCCACCCTCATATGGCAACCTGTACATATTGGTAGCAGTTGATTATGTATCAAAATGGGTTGAGGCAGCAGCATTCCCCACTAATGACTCAAAAGTGGTGATCAAATTCTTGCATAAGAATATTTTCACTCGTTTTGGGACTCCACGTGCCATGATAAGTGACGAGGGAACTCATTTTGTGAGCAGACAATTTGAGGGGGTGCTCGCCAAATACGGTGTCAAGCATAAGGTTGCCACATCATATCACCCCCAGACAAGCGGTCAAGCAGAGATTTCTAACAGGGAAATCAAGGGAATCTTAGAGAAGGTCGTGAACCCAAACCGAAAGGATTGGTCATTGCGATTAGATGATGCACTATGGGCCTACCGGACAGCCTTCAAGACACCCTTGGGAATGTCCCCCTACCGTCTTGTTTTTGGCAAGGCATGCCATTTACCATTAGAATTGGAGCACAAGGCTTATTGGGCAACAAGGAAGCTCAACATGGACCTACAAGCTATTGGGTAAGCAAGGTTGCTGCAATTAGATGAGTTGGAAGAGATGTGGATGTTCTCGTATGAGAACGCAAAGTTATACAAAGAAAAGACTAAAAGATGGCACGACAATAGGATCAAACCGAGGGAATTTGAACCAGGACAACAGGTGCTGCTATATAATTCGAGGTTGAAATTATTCCCAGGTAAACTCAAATCCAGATGGTCAGGACCATTTACAGTAGCCACGGTTTTTCCACATGGAGCTGTGGAATCACAAGAGGAGAAATCCGGGAGAAAGTTCTTGGTAAACGGACAACGAGTCAAGCATTATTGGGGAGGACCTATGGAACGTTCCAAGACCTCTGTCACATTGAGCGATGACTAAAAAGGGGAAGACGTCAGGCTGAAGACGTAAAAACAAGCGTTATTGGGAGGCAACCCGAAGTTTTTAGTTTTCTTCATTTCATTCCATCTTGATGCTTTCTTTTTAGTTTTGAGTTGTGTATTTCTTTTATTTCATCATCTTTCTTATTTTGATTTTGAGATTTCAAGCAAAGTACTGACTTTACTACTAAGTGGCAGGGCAATTTAGTAACACGGTTGGTTGTGTATTTCACAGGAATCAAGTTGCTGTGGATTGCTGCAGCAATTGAGAGGCGAATGGAGCAGGCCTGAAAATGGGAGCAATATTTTGCTGCAGCATCGTGAAGCATCGCATGGCATTGCGACCCCTCACGAGAAGTCGATGAAGGATCTAAGGGGTTTAAATGGGACGGCGTCGTTTTGGCGGTTATTAGAGCAGAATGTCAGCCATTTAAAACGACGGCGTTTTGGGCTTAAATTCAAATTGCCCAAATTCAAATCCCATTCGATCCCTCATATCAGAAAATCCCCCTTCTTCATTTTCCCCTGCCCTAGTTTTTTTTTTTTCCCCCTCATTCTCTACCTAGAACCGCCGCTGATCTCTCCCACCGCCTAGCCCAAGAAAAAAACCGTATCACCTTCGCCATGGGCAAGAAAAGCTTTGCCTAGAGGCCTTTTTCCTCAAATCGATAGGACCCAACCATAGACAAAACGGCGGCCACAGATCCTTCTTCCTCAACCAGGCAAGTCTCAGCAATTTGCAAATTTGTTGATGATGAGACAGAAAAGCGGTACGCAGAAAACATCCGGGCTCGTAATTTAGTAAAAGAAAAAGGTTTTTTACTACATGATAGCCCTACTTTAGGCTAGCCGGCATTTAATTCTGATGTTATTATTCTGAGGTGTTGGCAGATTTTCTGCCGCCACCCAATTGACCCCATTGTGCCCCTGGTAAAAGAATTTTATGCCAACCTACAAAACCAGGGGCAAAATACGGTCTTTGTACGGGAAATAGATATCCCATTTACGTCTAGCCACATCAATGGTGTTCTTGGTATACAAAACCAAGACGATGAATTTGTCGAATTGATTACCGATACCACAGAGGAGCAGCTCGAGGAAGTCTTGACAACCATTGCCATCCCTGGGGCTCAATGGTTGTTAACCACCAAGGGCAGCTACACATGCAATAGGCATGAACTCCAGCCTGCTGCCAAAGTATGGTACCATTTTGTGGCTTCCCGTTTGTTGTTATCCACACACGAGAAGACCATATCCAGAAATCGGGCCATCCTACTCTACGCCATCCTTGTAGGCAAGCCCATCAATGTGGGGTGATTGATCATCGACCAGATCCGAGCTTGTGCAGAGAAGGGAAAGGGCAGGCTGTACTTTCCATCTCTCATCTCAGAATTGTGCATCCAAGCCCAAGTTACATGGGAGGCAAGTGAGCCACGTTTGCAGAATATTGGCGCGATGGATTTGGTGGCAATTACTCGCATTTCTTCAGTCACACCGAATCTGCTTCTGCCACTCAAAGTCAGGAGTGGCTAGAGAAGAGGATGAGCCTCTTTGAAGTACAGCAGTTTAAAATGTTTGAACTGTTGCAGCAGCAACAAGAGTAGCTTCGCCAGTTCTAGGCCTATTCTCGGGATAGGGACATGGCCATAAAAAAATCCCTTCAGTGAAACTTTTCTAAGCCTATGGCCACTTTCCCCGTATTCCCAGAGGAGTTGCTCCTGCGTCCCTAGGTCTTTGATGATAACGCCGAGGAGTCAGCCCCCGAAGCTGATAATGACACCACTGATGGTGCTCAACAGGGTGAACCACCGATTGCTGCAGCACCCGATGTAGCAGCCCCTTCATCATATCGCGGAAAGAACAAGGGTAAAGCGGTGGCCACTGAACTGCCACCAAGGCAACGCTCAATGCGCAACCCACTAAATTGGAAGTGGAGCACATGACGCACACTTGAGGGAGTTTTCTTTTACTTACACTCTGCAAATTTTTTTTTTATAATCTCTTGTTTATAGTGGGTTATTTTTGTGTTTTGTGCAGTAAGGACACTACCCCCCTCTGAGTTTGGGGGGGTGTTTTCTATTTTCAGGATTTTGTGTTTTCATTTTTATTTGTTTTTGTTTCTTTTTGTGTTGGCTGTTTGTTGTTACTGTTTAGAACTTGCAATTTTTTTTAGTTTAGTGTTCTCTGGTTTTGTTGGTTTAGTGGTTAACCTCAAGATGTTAATGATGATATAGTTGTTTGAGCATCTTGAAAATTTTGGGATTTATTGACATGAATGACTCAATAGGGATGTTTATTGTGGACTGATTTTCAAGAAAGATTCATTCCCCATTTATAACACTTTGAACTATGGATAGTAATTTGAGAAGAACTTAGGAAATTTTGAACTTTGGGAGGCTTAAGGTTTTAGAACTGGCTTAAAGAATCCTTTGAGGCAATAGTTAGGAAGCCAAGCAGTTTAGAGGAGCTAGGATTGGGTAGAAAGAATTTAGTTTGGGGGAGTTTAAA
>NW_010365977.1:105671-121391 GCF_000414095.1 Morus notabilis
CTCATTGGAGACTTTCTCATTTGCTGCCACGTGGAATTAGGGTACAATAAGTACCTGTAGCTGAGAAGAAAGAAGGTGTCCTTGGTCATATTTTGTAACGCAGAGGCGGCTGAACTTGGAAAAGGAAACCACCTCATTTCTCTGATCAAGTACCAGCTCCAGTACTGGAAAGAAGAAGAAGGAAACATCACAGGGTGTTGAACGTAAAGGAAGACCCATTGTGGATGAAGGAAGCATTTAGAAGAAACCTTGGAAAAGGGGGATTCTGATTCTCCTCTCTTCACCTTAGTTTTTCTTACTCTCATTGCTTTGTTTTATTTTGTTAAAGAATATTTACGTTCCTTTATAAATCTGAACTCGAATCCATATATATATAACTCTATGAGATTATGATTTGTTGGCTGAGATTGTTGAGTTGTTAAATATTGAAATGTTAGTTGATGTTGAATGGATCTGATGATTATTTCTTTGTTTATTCAAGTGAGCTGAATTTGTGCCTTAACTGTGATTGGGAAATCATAAGAGAGGAGTATAGCTTTGATTAGATCTGGTAAGATTTAGTTGAATGGACACAGCTTGAATAGTGCAGGTTCTTAGATCTTGTTTTAGATTTTTAATTCACATGATATAGGAATATATTGTGTCTTGCATAACCATATGATTTAGAGCTTCATTCTCTGATTTTAGAGTCTAGATTTGTAAAGGGATTTGTGGGATTTAGCTTTAAGATCAGTAGACAGAGGATTGGAAAATACCTGGTTTAGTAAATCTGGTTAACAGGAAGTCTTTGTTGCCGTCCGTTGCTGCAGCATCGCGCAGCATTGTTTGGAGACAGTTTAGCAATTGTGAGCCACGCACAGTGACTTTGGCCAATTTTATTTGCACATTTTGTTATTAATTAGTTTTATCTTTGTTGTTCATTTTCTTACAGTCAGATTATTATTAGTTTTTAACATCTTAAAATCAACTTTAGTTTTCTTCTTAAAACTTGAATAGAATTAACTTAGCAACTTGATTTCAAAAACACTCAATCCCTGTGGGACGATACTTGGTTATTCATCATTTTACTACTTGTTGACTCGTGCACTTGCGAGATTCTAGATTCACAATATTAGGCAACAGGTTGGCAGGCTACGCCCCGCCACGATTGTATAGCTCGAAGAGAGCTTCAATTTGGTTTATTGTAGGCCCACTAACGATTTCTAGATCAAATGTTATGGCCGTTTTCAATAACACTTTTCATATTTTTTTCCTACAAAACTGATGAAAACAAGTGAATTTTGGACCGAAAACATGAGTTGCTAGGCTAAGCCCGGCCACGACTGTACAGCTCGAAAAGCGCTTCAATTTGGTATATTATAGGCCCAATAACGATTTCTAGATCAAATGTTATGGTCGTTTTCACTCACAGTTCTCCGATTGTTTTTCCTATGAAACTGATGAAAACAAGTGAATTTTGGCCTGAAAAATTGAGTTGGCACCCACGCTCGGCCACGACTGTACAGCTGGAAAAGAGCTTTGATTTGGTATATTATTGGCCCAATAACGATTTCTAGATCAAAAGTTCTGACTGCTTTCATTCACAATACTCCATTTTTTTTCCTCTGAAACTGATGAAAAGAAGTGAATTTTGGCCTGAAAAATTAGGTTGGTGGACTACGCCCCGCCGTGATTGTACAACTCAAAAAGAGCTTCGATTTGGTATATTATAGGCCCAGAAACGATTTCTAGATCAAATGTTATGGTCATATCAATAACAGTTTTCTGATTTTTTTCCTCCGAAACTGATGAAAATAAGTGAATTTTGGCCCAAAAAATTGGGTTGGTGGGCTACACCCCACCACGATTGTAGAGCTCGGAAAGAGCTTTGATTTGGTATATTATAGGCCCAGTAACGATTTCAAGATCCAAAGTTATGGCCATTTTCAGTCACTGTTCTTTTTTTTCCTTCGAAACTGATGAAAACAAGTGAATTTTGAACCGAAAATATGAGTTGGCGGGCTAAGCCCGGTCACGATTGTACAGCTTGAAAAGTGCTTCGATTTGGTATATTACAGGCCCGGTAACGATTTCTAGATCAAATTAAAACAAGTGAATTTTTGCCCAAAAACATGACTTCCGGGCGAAGCCCGGCCACGATTGTATAGCCCGAAAAGCTCTTCAATTCGGTATATTATAGGCCCAGTAACGATTTCTAGATCAAATGTTATGGCCGTTTTCAATAACAGTTCTCTGATTATTTTTCATCCGAAACTGATGAAAACAAGTGAATTTTGTCCCGAAAAATTGGGTTGCAAATCTGTGCCCCGTCTAGATTGTAGACGTCGAAAAGTGCTTCAATTTGGTATATTCTAGGCCAAATAACGATTTCTAGATAAAAAGTTATGGCCGTTCTCAGTCACAGTTCTCAGATTTTTTCCTCTGAAACTGATGAAAACAACTCAAATTTGGTCCAAAATATTGGGTTGGTAGGCTACGCCCCACCAAGATTGTAGAGGTCGAAAAGAGCTTCGATTTGGTACATTATAGGCCCAAAAATGATTTCTAGATCAAAAGTTATGGCTGTTTTCAATCACAGTTCTCTGTTTTTATCCTCTGAAACGGTTGAAAACAAGAAAATTTTGGCCCGAAAAGTTGAGTTGGCTGGCTACGCCCGGCTACGATTGTACAGCTCGAAAAGGGCTTCGATTTGGTATATTATAGGCCCAGTAACGATTTCTAGATCAAAAGTTATGTCCGTTTTCAGTCACAATTCTCTGATTTTTTTCCTCCGAAACTAATGAAAACAAGTGAATTTTGGCTCGAAAAATTGAGTTGGCAGGCTATCGCCAGCCACGATTGTAGACCTCAAAAACAGCTTCGAGTATGTATATTATAGGCGTAGTAACAATTTCTAGATCAAAAGTTATGGCCATTTTCGAGTAACACTTATCCTATTTTTTTTCCTCCGAAACTGATGAAATCAAGTGAATTTTGGACCAAAAAATTTATTTGGTGGGGTATCCCCTGCCATGATTGTAGACCTCAAAAATAGCTTCGATTTGGTATATGATAGGCCTAGTAAAAATTTCTAGATCAAAAGTTATGTCCATTTTCAGTCACAATTCTCTGATTTTTTTTCCTCCAAAAGTGATGAAAACAAGTCAATTTTGGCCCGAATAATTGGGTTGGCGGGCTATGCCCCACCTGGATTGTTGAGCTCGAAAAGAGCTTTGATTTGCCATATTATCGGCCCGGAAACGATTTCTTGATCAAAAGTTATGGCCGCTCTAAGTCACAGTTCTCTGATTTTTTTCCTCCGAAACTGATGAAAACAAGTGAATTTTGTCCCAAAAAATTGGGTTGGAGATCCGCGCCTCGCCAAGATTGTAGAGCTCGAAGGAGCTTCAATTTGGTTTATTCTAGGCCCAGTAACGATTTGTAGATAAAAAGTTATGGCCATTTTCAGTCACACTACTCTGATTTTTTCCTCTGAAACTGATGAAAACAACTCAAATTTGGACCAAAATATTGGGTTGGTAGGCTATGCCCCACCACGATTGTAGAGGTCAAAAAGAGCTTCGATTTGGTACATTATAGACCCAAAAATGATTTCTCGATCAAAACTTATGGTCGTTTTCAGTCACAGTTCTCTGTTTTTTTTCCTCCGAAACTGATGAACACAAGCAAATTTTGGCCTGAAAAATTGAGTTGGCTGGCTACGCCCAGCCATGATTGTACAGCTCAAAAACGGCTACAATTTGGTATATTATAGGCCCAGTAACGATTTCTAGATCAAAAGTTATGGCTGTTTCCAGTCACAGTTCTCTGATTTTTTTCCTCCAAAACTAATGAAAACAAGCGAATTTTGCCCCAAAAATTTTAGTTAGAGGGCTACACCCGGCAATGATTGCAGAGGTCGAAAAGAGCTTCGATTTGGTATATTATAGGTCCAGTAACGATTTCTAGATCAAAAGTTATGGCCGTTTTCATTCACAGTTCTCCGATTTCTTTTCCTCTGAAACTGATGCAAACCAATGAATTTTGCCCCAAAAAATTTTTTGGTGAGCTATACCCACCAACGATTCTAGAGCTCGAAAAGAGCTTCGATTTGGTATATTATAGGCCCAGTAACATTTTTTAGATCAAAAGTTACGGCCGTTTTCAATCACAGTTCTCTGATTTTTTTCCTTTGAAATTGATGAAAACAAGTGAATTTTATCCCGAAAAATTGGGTTACTGGGCTAGGCCCCACCACTATTGTGGAGGTCGAAAAGAGCTTCGATTTGGTATATTATAGCCCCAGTAACGATTTTGTAGATCAAAAGTTACGGCCGTTTTCAGTCACAGTTCTCTAATTTTTTCCACCGAAAGTAATGAAAACAAGTGAATTTTACCCCAAAAAATTGAGTTGACGGGCTATGCCCGGCCACAATTGTAGAGCTCGGAAGGAGCTTCAATTTTGTATATTATAGGCCTTGTAATGATTTCTAGATCAAAAGTTATGGCCGTTTTTAGTCATAGTTCTCTGATTTTTTTTCCTCTAAAACTTATGAAAACAAGTGAATTTTTGCTCAAAAAATTTATTTGGCGGGCTATCAATGGCCACGATTGTAGACCTCGAAAATAGGTTCGATTGGGTATATTATAGGCCTAGTAAAAATTTCTAGATCAAAAGTTATGGCCGTTTTAAGTCACAATTATCCGATTGTTTTTCCTCCGAAATTGATGAAAACAAGTGAATTTTGGCCCGAAAAATTGAGTTGGTGGGCTACACCCGGCCATGATTGTAGAGCTTGAAAGGTGCTTTGATTAGGTCTATCTTAGGCCTAGTAACGATTTCTAGATCAAAAGTTATGGCCGTTTTCAGTCACATTTCTCTGATTTTTTTTCCTCCAAAACTGATGAAAACAAGTGAATTTTGGCCCAAAAACTTAGATTGGCGGGCTACGCACCGCCAAGATTGTGGAGCTCGAAAAGAGCTATAATATGGTATATTACAGGCCCAGTAACGATTTCTAGATCAAAAGTTATGGCCGTTTTCAGTCCCAGTTCTCTGCTTTTTTCCTCCGAAACTAATGAAAACACGTGAACTTTGCCCCGAAAAATTAAGTTGACGGGCTTTGCCCGGCCACAATTGTAGAGCTCGAAAGGAGCTTCAAGTTTGTATTTTATAGGCCCAGTAATGATATCTAGATCAAAAGTTATGGCCGTTTTCAGTCTCAGTTCTCCGAAACTAATGAAAACAAGTGAATTTTGGCCCAAAAATTTATTTGGCAAGCTATCCCTGGCCACGATTGGAGACCTCCAAAATTGCTTCGATTTGGTATATTACAGGCCTAGTAACAATTTCTAGATCAAAAGTTATGGCTCTTTTCAATCACAGTTCTCCAATTGTTTTTCCACCGAAACTGATGAAAACAACTGAATTTTGACCCGAAAAATTTAGTTGGTGGGCTACAGCCGGCCACGATTGTAGAGCTAGGAAAGTGCTTCAATTAGGTATATCTTAAGGTGAGCAATGATTTCTAGATCAAAAGTTATTGCCATCTTCAATCACAGTTCTGTAATTTTTTTTCCTCCAAAACTGATGAAAACAATTGAATTTTGGCCCAAAAAATTAGCTTGGTGCGCTTCGCCCTGCCAAGATTGTAGAGCTCGAAAAGATCTTCGAGATGGTATATTATAGGCTGAGTAACGATTTCTAGATCAAAAGTTAAGGCCATTTTCAGTCACAGTTCTCTGATTTTTTTCCTCCGAAACTAATGAAAACAAGTGAATTTTTCCCCTAAAAATTCAATTCACAGGCTATGCCCAGCCACAATTGTAGAGCTCAAAAGGAGCTTCAATTTGGTATATTATAGGTCCAGTAACGATTTCTAGATCAAAGGTTATGGCCGTTTTCAGTCACAGTTCTCCGTTTTTTTCCTCCGAAACAGATGAAAACAAGTTAATTTTGGCCCGAAAAATGTATTTGACGGGCTATCACCGGCCACGAATGTAGACCTCGAAAACAGCTTTGACTTGGTATATTATAGGCGTAGTAACAATTTCTATATGAAAACTTATGGCTGTTTTACGTCACAGTTATCCGATTTTGTGGGTTGGCAAGCTACGCCCCATTACGATTGTAAAGCTCGATGAGAGCTTCGATTTGGTATATTATAGGCCCGGTGACAGTTTCTATATCAAAAGTTATGTCCGTTTTCAATCACAGTTCCCCGATTGTTTTCCCGCGAAACTGATGAAAACAAGTGAATTTTGGCCCAAAATATTGGGTTGGCGGGCTATGTCCCGCCACGATTGTAGAGCTTGAAAAGAGCTTCGATTTGGAATATTATAGGCCATGTAACGATTTCTAGATTAAAATTTATGGTCGTTTTCAGTCACAGTTCTCTGATTTTTTTTCCTCTGAAACTGATGAAAAAAAGTGAATTTTAGCCCGAAAAATTGGGTTGGCAGGCTACGCCTGGCCATGACTGTAGAGCTCAAAAAGAGCTTCGATTCGGTATATTATAGGCCCACTAACCATTTCTAGATCAAACGTTATGGCCATTTTCAGTCACAGTTCGCCGATTTTTTTCCTCCGAAACTAATCAAAACAAGTTAATTTTGCCCCGAAAAATTGAGTTGACGGGCTTCGCCCTTCGTTGATTGTAGAGTTCAAAAAGAGCTTCTATGTGGTATATTATAGGCCCAGTAAAGATATCTAGATCAAAAGTTATGGCCGATTTCAGTCACAGTTCTTCAATTTTTTATCCTCCGAAACTAATCAAAACAAGTTAATTTTGCCATGAAAAATTGACTTGACGGGCTACGCCCGGCCACAATTGTATAGCTCAAAAAGAGCTTCAATTTGGTATATTATAGGCCCAATAACGATTTCTAGATAAAAAGTTATGGTCATTTTCAGTCAGAGTTCTCTGATTTTTTTCCCTCCGAAACTGATGAAAACAAGTGAATTTTGGCCCGAAAAATTCACTTGGTGGGCTACACCAAGCCACGATTGTAGAGCTCGAAAAGAGATTCGATTTGGTATATCATAAGCCATGTAACGATTTCTAGATTAAAATTTATGGCCATTTTCAGAAACAGTTCTCCGATTTTTTTCCTCCAAAAATGATGAATACAAGTGAATTTTGGTCCGAAAAGAGCTTGAAAAGGGCTTTGATTTAGTATATTATAGGCCCATTAACAATTTCTATATCAAAAGTTATGGCCGTTTTCACTCACAGTTC
Source organism: Morus notabilis (assembly GCF_000414095.1). NCBI lineage: Eukaryota > Viridiplantae > Streptophyta > Magnoliopsida > Rosales > Moraceae > Morus > Morus notabilis. The sequence continues at coordinate 112,889 of NW_010365977.1, forward strand.
TCTGATTTTTTTCCTCCGAAACTGATAAAAACAAGTGAATTTCAGCCCAAAAAATTGGGTTGGCGAGCTACGCCCCGCCAAGATTGTAGAACTCAGAAAGAGCTTCGATTTGGTATATTATAGGCCCAGTAACAATTTCTAGATCAAAAGTTATGACCGTTTTCAGTCACAGTTCTCTAATTTTTTATCCTCCGAAACTAATGAAAACAAGTTAATTTTGCCCCAAAAAATATAGTTGATGGCCTACGCCTAGCCACAATTGTAGAGCTCAAAAAGAGCTTCGATCTGGTATATCATAGGCCAAGTAACGATTTCTAGATCAAAAGTTACGGTCGTTTTCTATCACAATTCTCTAATTTTTTTTCCTCCAAAATTGATGAAAACAAGTGAATTTTTGCCCAAAAAATTGTGTTGGCGGGCTACGCCGTGCCACCATTGTAGACAGCGAAAAGTGCTTCAATTTGGTAAATTATAGGCCCAGTAACGATTTCTAGATAAAAAATTATGACCGTTTTCAGTCACAGTTCTCCGATTTTTTTCCTCTAAAAATGATGAAATTAAGTGAATTTTGGCCTGGAAAATAGGGTTGGCAGGTTACGCCCCGCCAAGATTGTAGAGCTCGAAAAGAGCTTCGATTTGGTATATTATAAGCCCAGCAACGATTTTTTTCCTCTGAAGCAAATGAAAACAAGTCAATTTTGCCCAAAAAATTGCGTTGGTGGACTAGCCCCCCCCCCCCCCCCTCCACACGATTGTAGAGCTTGGAAAGAGCTACGATTTGGTATATTATAGGCCCAGCAACGATTTTTAGATCAAAAGTTATGGTCGTTTTCAGTCATAGATCTCTAATTTTTTCTCCTCTGAAACCGATGAAAACAAGTGAATTTTGGTAAGAAAAATTGGGTTGGCGGGCTACGCCCCACCACAATTGTACAACTCGAAAAGTGCTTCGATTTGGTATATTATAGGCTCAATAACGATTTCTAGATCAAAAGTTATAGTTGTTTTCAGTCATAGTTCTACGATTTTTTACCCTCTGAAACTAATGAAAACAAGTGAATTTTGGCCCAAAAAATTGGGTTGGCGGGCTACGCCCGGCCACACTTTGTAGAGCTTGAAAAGGGCTTCGATTAAGTATATTATAGGCCCATTCACGATTTCTAGATCAAAAGTTATGGCCATTTTTAGTCACAGTTCTCCGATTTTTTCCCTCCGAAACGGATGAAAACAAGTGAATTTTGGCCCAAAAAATTGAACTGATGGGCTATCCCCCACCACAATTGTAGAGCTCGAAAGGACCTTCAATTTGGTATATTATAGCCCCAGTAACGATTTCTAGAACAAAAGTTATGGCCGTTTTCAGTTAGAGTTCTCTGATTTTTTTTCCTCCGAAACTGATGAAAAGAAGTGAATTTTGGCCCGAAACCCTGGGTTGCCGGGATATGCCCTATCAAGATTGTAGAGCTCGAAAAAAGTTTCGATATGATATATTACAGGCCCAGTAATTATTTCTACATCAAAGGTTATTACTGTTTTCAGACACAGTTCTCCAATTTTTTTCCTCCGAAACTGATAAAAACATGTGAATTTGTGCCCGAAAAATTGATTTGACGGGCTTTCCCCACCCATGATTGTAGACCTCAAAAATAGCTTCAATTTGGTATAGCATACGCCAAGTAACGATTTCTAGATCAAAAGCTATGGCCGTTTTTTGTCATAGTTCTCCGATTTGTTTTCCTCTAAAACTAATGAAAACAAGTTAATTTTGCCCTGAAAAATTGGGTTGGCGGGCTATGCCCCGCCATGTTTTTAGAGCTCGAAAAGAGCTTTGATTTGGTATATTATAGGCCCAGCAACGATTTCTTAATGAAAAGTTATGGTCATTTTCAGTCACAATTCTCTGATTTTTTTCCCCTGAAACTGATGAAAACAAGTGAATTTTCACCCAAAAAATTGGGTTGGTGGGGTACGCTAGGCCGTGATTGTATAGCTTGAAAGGAGCTTCGAATTGGTATATTATAGGCCCAATAACGATTTCTAGATGAAAAGTTATGGTCATTTTCACTCATAGTTTTCTGATTTTTTTTTTCTCCAGAAATGATGAAAATAAGTGAATTTTGGCTAGAAAAATTGGGTTGGTGGGCTACGCCCCACACAATTGTAGAGCTTGAAAAGGGCTTCGATTTACTATATTATAGGCCGATTAACGATTTCTAGATTAAAAGTTATTGCCGTTTTCAATCACAGGTCTCCGATTTTTTCCTCCGAAACGGATGAAAACAAGTGAATTTTGGCCCAAAAAATTAGGTTGGTGGGCTACACCCCACCACGATTGTAGAGCTCGAAAAGTGCTTCGATTTGGTATATTATAGGCCCAGTAACGATTTCTTGATCAGAAGTTATGGCCGTTTTCAGTCACACTTCTCCGATTTTTCCTCCTCCGAAACTAATGAAAACAAGTGAATTTTGGCCAGAAAAATTGGGTTACTGGGCTAAGCCCACCACGATTGTACAGCTCAAAAAGAACGTCGATTTGGTATATTATAGGCCTAATAGCAATTTCTACATCAAAAGTCATGGCTGTTTTCAGTCACAGTTCTACGATTTTTTTCCCTCTGAAACTGATGAAAGCAAGTGAATTTTGGCCTGAGAAATTGGGTTAGCAGCCTACACCTGATCACAATTGTAAAGTTTGATAAGACTTCGATTTGGTATATTATAGGCCCATTAATGATATCTAGATCAGAAATTATGGCCGTTTTCAGTCACAGTTCGATGATTTTTTTCCTCTGAAACGGACGAAAAAAAGTGAATTTTGGGCCTGAAAAATTGGGTTGGTGGGCTACACCCTACCACGATTGTAGAGCTCGAAAAGTGCTCCGATTTGGTATATTATAGGACCAGTAACAATTGCTAGATCAAAAGTTATGGCCGTTTTCAGTCACAGTTCTCTGATTTTTTTTCCTCCGAAAATGATGAAAATAAGTGAATTTTGACCCAAAAAATTGGGTTGGCGGGCCTCACCCCGTCAAGATTGTAAAGCTCGAAAAAAACTTTGAAATGATATAAAACAAGCCCAGTAACGATTTCTAGATCAAAAGTTATCGCCGTGTTCAGACACAGTTCTCCAATTTTTTTCCTCCGAAGCTGATGAAAATAAGGGAATTTTAGCCCGAAAACTTGATTTGGCGGGTTATCCCCGGCCATGATTGTAGACGTCAAAAATAGCTTTGATTTGGAATATTATGGGCCTAGTAACAATTTCTAGATCAAAAGGTATGGCCGTTTTCAGTATCAGTTATCCGATTTTTTTCCTCTGAAACTGATGAAAACAAGTGAATTTTTGTCCGAAAAATTGAGTTGGTGGGCTACACTAGGCCACGGCTGTAGAGCTCGAAAAGGACTTTAATTTGGTATATCACAGGCCAAGTAACGATTTCTAGATCAAAAGTTATGGCCGTTTTCAGTCATAGTTCTGTGATTATTTTTCCTCCGAAACTAATGAAAACAAGTTAATTTAGCCCTGAAAAATTGGGTTGAAAGGCTACACCCCACCAAGATTGTAGAGCTCGAAAAGTGCTTCGATTTGGTATATTATAGGCCCAGCAATGATTTCTTGATAAAAAATTATGGCTATTTTTAGTCACAGTTCTCTGATTTTTTTTCCTTAAAAAATGATGAAAATAAGTGAATTTTGGCCCGAAAAATTGAGTTGGCAGGCTATGCACCGCCACGATTGTAGAGCTCGAAAAGAGCTTCTATTTGCTATATTATAGGCCCAGTAACAATTTCTAGATCAAGAGTTATGGCTGTTTTCAGTCACTGTTTCCTGATTTTTTCTCCTCTGAAAATGATGAAAATAAGTGATATTATGCCCAAAAAATTGAGTTGGTGAGCCATGCCCCGCCACGATTCTAGAGCTTTAAAAGAGCTTCGATTTGGAATATTATAGGTCCAGTAACGATTTTTACATCAAAAGTTATAGCCATTTTCAGTGATAGTTCTACAAATTTTTTTCCACCGAAACTAATGAAAACAAGTTAATTTTACCCTAAAAAATTACGTTGGCAAGCTACGCCCCGCCAAGATTGTAGAGCTCGAAAAGAGCTTCGATTTGGTATATTATAGGCCCAGCAATGATTTCTTGATAAAAAGTTATGGCTATTTTCACCCACAGTTCTCTGTTTTTTTCTCCTCCGAAAATTATGAAAACAAGTGAATTCTAGCCAAAAAAATTGGGTTGGTGGGCTACGCCCCGCCACGACTGTAGACCTCGGAAAGAGCTTCGATTAAGTATGTTATAGCCCCAGTAATGATTTCTAGAACAAAAGTTATGGCCATTTTCAGTCCTAGTTCTCTGATTTTTTTCCATCGAAAATGATGAAAATAAGTGAATTCTGGCCTGAAAAATTGGGTTGGAAAGCTACGCAGGGCCACAATTGTAGAGCTTGAAAAGAGCTTCGATTTAGTATATTATAAGCCCATTAACGATTTCTAGATCAAAAGTTATCGCCCTTTTCAGTCACAATTCTCTAATTTTTTTCCTCCGAAACGAATGAAAATAAGTGAATTTCGGCACTGAAAAACTGAGTTGGCGGGCTACGTCCCGCCACCATTGTAGGACTCAAAAAGTGCTTCGATTTAGTATATTATAGGCCCATTAATGATTTCTAGATCAAAAGTTATGGCCGTTTCCAGTCACAGTTCTCCGATTTTTTTTTCATTGAAAATGGTGAAAATAAGTGAATTTTTGCCCGAAAAATGGGTTGGGGGGCTAGCCAGGCCACAATTGTAGAGCATGAAAAGTGCTTCGATTTAGTATACTATAGGCCCATTAACGATTTCTAGATCAAAAGTTATGGCCATTTTCAGTCACAATTCTCTGATTTTTTTTCCTCGGAAACGAATGAAAACAAGTGAATTTTCACCCTGAAAAATGGGTTGGTGGGCTACGCCATGCCACCATTGTAGAGCTCAAAGAGAACTTCGATTTGGTATATTATAGGCCCAGTTACGATTTTTAGATCAAAAGTTATTGCCATTTTTAGTCACAGTTCTCCGATTATTTTTCCTCCGAAAATTATGAAAATAAGTTAATTTTGGCCCAAAAAGTTGGGTTAGCGGGCTATGCCTAGCCACAATTGTAGAGCTTCAAAAGATCTTTGATTTCGTATATTATAGGCCCATTAACGATTTCTAGACCAAAAGTTATGGCCGTTTTCAGTCACAGTTCTCTGATTTTTTTCCTCCAAAATGGATGAAAACAAGTGAATTTTGGCCCTAAAAAATTGGGTTGGTGGGCTACGCCCCGCAATTGTACAGCTTAAAAAGAGCTTCGATTTGGTATATTATAAGCCCAGTAACGATTTCTAGATCAAATGTTACGGCTGTTTTCAGTCACAGTTCTCTGATTTTGTTCCTCTGAAATCGATGAAAACAAGTGAAATTTTGCCCGAAAAATTAGGTTGGTGGGCTAGGCCCCACCACCATTGTGGAGCTCGAAAAGAGCTTCGATTTGGTATATTATAGGCCCAGTAACGATTTGTAGATCAAAAGTTATGGCCGTTTTCAGTCACAGTTCTCCGATTTTTTTTCCTCTGAAATTGATGAAAACAAGGGAATTTTTGCCCGAAAAATTGGGTTGGCGGGCTACGCCCCACCACGATTGTAGAGCTCAAAAAGAGCTTCGATTTTGTATAATATAGGCCTAGTAACGATTTCTAGATCAAAAGTTGTGGCCGTTTTCAATCACAGTTCTCAGATTTTTTTCCTATGAAATTGATGAAAACAGTGAATTTTTGCCCGAAAGATTGGGTTGGTGAGCTACGCAATGCCACCATTGTAAAGCTCAAAAAGAGCTTCGATTTGGTATATTATAAGCTCACTAGCGATTTCTAGATCAAAAGTTATGGCTGTTTTCACTAACAGTTGTCCAAATTTTTTTTCCTCTGAAAATGATGAAAATAAGTGACTTTTGGCCCGAAAAATTGAATTGGCGGGCTATGCCCCGCCACGATTGTAGAGCTCGAAAATTGCTTTGATTTGGTATATTATAGGCCCAGTAATGATTTCTATATCAAAAGTTATGGTCGTTTTCAGTCACAGTTTTCTGATTTTTTTTCCTCCGAAAATGATGAAAACGAGTGAATTTTGGCCTGAAAAATTGGGTCGGTTGGCGACGTCCGGCCACAATTATAGAGCTTGGAAAGAGCTTCGATTTAGTATATTATAGGCCCATTAACGATTTCTAGGTAAAAAGTTGTGGCCGTTTTCAGTCACAATTCTCTGATTTTTTTTCTCCGAAACGGATGAAGACAAGTGAATTTTTTCCCTGAAAAATTGGGTTGGCGGGCTACCTCCCACCACGATTATAGAGCTCAAAAAGAGCTTCGATTTGGTATATTATAGGCCCCAGGACAATTTCTAGATCACAAGTTATGGCCGTTTTCAGTCACAGTTCTCTGATTTTTTTTCCACTGAAAGTGATGAAAATAACTGAATTTTGGCCCGAAAAGTTGGGTTGGAAGGCTACGCCTGGCCACAATTGTAGAGCTTGAAAAGAGCTTCGATTTGGTATACTATAGGCCCATTAACGATTTCTAGATCAAAAGTTATGGCTGTTTTCAGTCACAATTCTCCATTTTTTTTTCCTCCGAAACGGATGAAAATAAATGAATTTTGGCCCTGAAAAATTGGTTTGACGGGCTACGTCCCGCCACCATTGTAGAGCTCAAAAACTGCTTCGATTTGGGATATTATAGGCCCAGTAACGATTTCTAGATCAAAAGTTATGGTTGTTTTCAGTCACAGTTCTCCGATTTTTTTTCCTCTGAAATTGATGAAAATAAGGGAATTTTTGCCCAAAAAATTGGGTTGGCGGGCTATGCCCCACCTCAATTGTAGAGCTCAAAAAGAGCTTCGATTTTGTATATTATAGGCCCATTAATGATTTCTTGATCAAAAGTTATGGCCCTTTTTAGTCACAATTCTCTGATTTTTTTCATCCGAAACGGATGCAAAACAAGTGAATTTTGGCCCTGAAAAACTGGGTTAGCGGGCTATCCCCACCAAAATTGTAGAGTTCAAAAAGAGCTTCGATTTCTTATATTATAGGCCCAGTAACGATTTCTAGATCAAAAGTTATGGCCGTTTTCAGTCACAGTTCTCCTATTTTTTTTCACCGAAAATGATGAAAATAAGTGAATTTTGGCCCAAAAAATTGCGTTGGCCGGCTATGCCCGGGCAAAATTGTAGTGCTTCTAAAGAGCTTCGATTTAGTATATTATAGATCCATTAACGATTTCTAGATCAAAAGTTATGGCCGTTTTTAGTCACAATCTTCCGATTTTTTTCCTCCGAAACGGATGAAAACAAGTGAATTTTGGCCCTGAAAAATTGGGTAGGTGGGCTACACCCCGCCATAATTGTAGAACTCAAAAAGAGCTTCGATTTGGTATATTATAGGCCCAGTAACGATTTCTAGATCAAAAGTTATGGCCGTTTTCAGTCACAGTTCTCTGATTTTTTTCCACCGAAAATGATGAATATAAGTGAATTTTGGCCCGAAAAATTGGGTTGGTGGCCTACGCTTGGCCATAATTGTAGAGCTTTAAAAGAGCTATGATTTAGTACATTATAGGCCCATTAACGATTTCTAGATCAAAAGTTATAGTTCTTTTCAATCAGAGTTCTCCGTTTTTTTTTCCCTCGAAACGGATGAAAACAAGTGAATTTTGGCCCACAAAATTGGGTTGGTAGGCTACGCCCCTCTAAGATTGTAGAGCTCAAAAAGAGCTTCGATTTCGTATATTATAGGCCGACTAACAATTTCTAGATCAAAAGTTTTGGCCGTTTTCAGTCACAGTTCTCTGATTTTTTATCCTCCAAAACAGATGAAAATATGTGAATTTTAGCCCAAAAAATTTGGTTGGCAGGCTATGCATCACCACGATTGTAGAGTTGGAAAAGAGCTTCGATTTGGTATCTTATAGGCCCTGTAACAATTTCTAGATCAAAAGTTATGGCCGTTTTCAGTCACAGTTCTCCAATATATTTTCCTCCGAAAATGATGAAAATATGTGAATTTTAGCCCGAAAAGTTGGGTTAGTGGGCTACACCCGGCCACAATTGTAGAGCTTGAAAAGAACATCAATTTAGTATATTATAGGCCCATTAACGATTTCTAGATCAAAAGTTATGGCTGTTTTCAATCACAGTTCTCTGATTTTTTCCCTCCGAAACAGATGAAAATAAGTGAATTTTGGCTCTAAAAAATTGGGTTGCCGGGCTACGTTCCATCACAATTGTAGAGCTCGAAAAGAGCTTCGATTTGGTATATTATAGGCCGAATAACGATTTCTAGATCAAAAGTTATGGTTGTTTTCAGTCACAGTTTTCTGATCTTTTTTCCTCCGAAAATGATGAAAATACGTGAATTTTGGCCCGAAAAATTGGGTCGATAGGCTATGCCTGGCCACAATTGTAGAGCTTGAAAAGAGAGTCG
>NW_010365977.1:121404-184433 GCF_000414095.1 Morus notabilis
GAGCGTCGATTTAGTATATTATAGACCCATTAACGATTTCTATATCAAAAGTTATGGCCGTTTTCAGTCACAGTTCTCCAATTTTTTTCCTCTAAAACGGATGAAAACAGTGAATTTTGGCCTAAAAAATTAGGTTGGTGGGCTATGCCCCGCCATGATTGTAGAGCTCGAAAAGAGCTTCAATTTGGTATATTATAGGCCCAGTAATGATTTCTATATCAAAAGTTATGGCCGTTTTCAATTACAGTTCTCCGATTTTTTTCCTCCGAAAATGAAGAAAATAAGTGAACTTTGGCCCCAAAAATTGGGTTGGTGGGCTACGCTCGGCCACAATTGGAGAGCTTGAAAAGAGCTTCGATTTAGCATATTTTAGTCCCATTAATGATTTCTAGATCAAAAGTTACGACCGTTTTATGTCACAGTTCTTCGATTTTTTTCCTCCGACAGGATGAAACAAGTGAATTTTGGCCCAAAAAATTGGGTTGGTTGGTGCCGCCCCGCTAGGATTATAGAGCTCGAAAGAGCTTCGGTTTGGTATATTATAGAACCAATAACGATTTCTAGATCAAAAGTTATTACCGTTTTCAGTCACAATTCTCTGATTTTTTCTCCTCTGAAACTGAAGAAAACAAGTGAATTTCGGCCCAAAAAATTGGGTTGGAGGGCTATGGCCCTCCACAATTGTAGAGCTCGAAAAGAGCTTCAATTTGGTATATTACAAGCCTAGTAACGATTTCTAGATCAAAAGTTATGGTTGTTTTCATTCACTGTTTTACGATTTTTTTGCTCTGAAACTGATGAAAACAAGTGAATTTTGGCCCGAAATATTGGGTTGGTGGGCTACGCCTAGCCACAATTGTAGAGCTTGGAAAGAGTTTCGATTTATTATATTATAGCCCCATTAATGATTTCTAGCTCAAAAGTTATGGCTATTTTCATTCACAGTTTTACGATTTTTTTTTACTCTGAAACTGATGAAAACAAGTGAATTTTGGCCCTAAAAATTGGGTTGGCAGGCGACGCCCCGCCAAGATTGTAGAGCTCGAAAAGGGCTTCGATTTGTTGTATTGTAGGTCCAGAAACGATTTCTAGATCAAAAGTTATGGCCGTTTTCAGTCACAGTTCTTCAATTTTTTTCCTACGAAAATAATGAAAATAAGTGAATTTTGTCCCGAAAAATTGGGTTGGTGTCTTACGCCCAGCCACAATTGTAGAGCTTGGAAAGACCTTCGATTTAGTATATTATAGGCTGATCAACGATTTCTAGATCAAAAGTTATGACCGTTTTCAGTCACAGTTTTCTGATTTTTTTCTCCTCCGAAACAGATGAAAACAAGTGAATTTTGGCCCGAAAAATTGGGTTGGCGGGCCACGTCCCACCACGATTGTAGAGCTCGAAAACAACTTCGAGTTGGTGTATTATAGGCCCAGAAACGATTTATAGATCAAAAGTTGTGGCCGTTTCCAGTCACAGTTCTCCGATTCTTTTTCTTACGAAAATGATGAAAATAAGTGAATTTTGGCCAGAAAAATTGGGTTGGCGGGCTACGCCAAGCCACGATTTTAGAGCTCCAAATGAGCTTCGATTTGGTATATTAAAGACCCAGTAACGATTTCTAAATCAAAAGTTATGACTGTTCTGAGTCAGAGTTCTCTAATTTTTTTCCTCCAAAACTGATGAAAACAAGTGAATTCTGGCCTGAAAAATTGAGTTGGCGGGCAATGTCCGGCCACAATTCTAGAGCTTGAAAAGAGCTTCAATTAGCTATATTATAGGCCCGGTAACAATTTATAGATCAAAAGTTATGGCCGTTTTCAGTCACAGTTCTCCAATTTTTTTTCCTCCGAAACTGATGAAAAGAAGTGAATTTTGGCCCGACAAATTGGGTTGGTGGGCCACGTCCCACCATGGTTCTTGAGCTCGAAAAGAGCTTCGATTTGGTATATTATAGGCCTAAAAACGATTTCTGGATCAAAAGTTATGGCTGTTTTCATTCAAAGTTCTCTGATTTTTTTCCTCCCAAAACTGATGAAAACATGTGAATTTTGTCCCGAAAAATTGGGTTGGAGGGCTACGGCCCACCATGATTGTAGAGCTCAAAAAGTGCTTCGATATGGTATATTATAGGCCCAGTAACGATTTCTAGATCAAAATTTATGACTGTTTTCAATCATAGTTCTCCGATTTTTTTTCCTCCGAAACTAATAAAAAGAAGTGAATTCTGGCACAAAAAATTTAGTTGGCAGGCTATGCCCGGCCACGATTCTAGAGCTTGAAAAGAGCTTCAATTAGGTATATTATAGGCCCAGTAACAATTTCTAGATCAAAAGTTATGGCCGTTTTCCGTCACAGTTCTCTGATTTTTTTCCTCCGAAACTGATGAAAACAAGTGAATTTTGGCCTGAAAAATTGGGTTGGTAGGCTATGCCCAACTACAATTGTAGAGCTCGAAAAGAGCTTCGATTTCGTATATTATAGGCCTAGTCACGATTTCTAGATAAAAAATTATGGCCATTTTCATTCACAGTTCTCCGATTTTTTTCCACCCAAAATTGATGAAAACAAGTGAATATTGGCGGCTACGCCCCACCACGATTGTAGAGCTCGAAAAAAGCTTCGATATGGTATATTATAGGCCCAGTAACGATTTTTAGATCAAAAGTTATGACTGTTTTCAGTCACAGTTCTCAGATTTTTTTTCCTCCGAAACTATTCAAAACAAGTGAATTTTGGCCCGAAAAATTGGGTTGGCTGGCTTCGCCGACCCACGATTGTACATCTCAAAAAGAGCTTCGATTTGGTATATTATAGGCCCAGTAACGATTTCTTGATCAAATGTTATCGCCGTTTTCATTCACAGTTCTTCAATTTTTTCCTCCGAAACTGATGGAAACAAGTGAATTTTAGCCCGAAAAATTTGGTTCTTGGGCACCGCCCCACCACGATTGTAGACCTCGAAAAGAGCTTCGATTGGGTATATTATAGGCCTAATAACGATTTCTAGATCAAAAGTTATGACCGTTTTCATTCACAGTTCTCCAATTTTTTTCCTCCGAAAACTGATGAAAACATGTGAATTTTGACCCGAAAAATTGGGTTGGCGGGCTACGCCCCATCACGATTGTAGAGCTCGAAAAGAGCTTCGATATGGTATATTATAGGCCCAGTAACAATTTCTAGATCAAAAGTTGTGACTGTTTTCAGTCACAGTTCTCTGATTTTTTTCCTCCGAAACTGATGAAAACAAGTGAATTCTGGCCCGAAAAATTGAGTTGGCGGGTTACGCCCGTCCGCAATTCTAGAGCTTGAAAAGAGCTTCAAGTAACTATATTATAGACCCAGTAACGATTTCTAGATCAAAAGTTATGGCTGTTTTCAGTCACAGTTCTCTGATTTTTTTTTCCTCCGAAACTAATCCAAACAAGTGAATTTTGGCCCGAAAAATAGGGTTGGCGGGCTTCTCCACCCCACGATTGTAGAGCTCAAAAAGAGTTTCGATTTGGTACATTATAGGCCTAGTAACGATTTCTAGATCAAAAGTCATGGTCGTTTTCATTCACATTTTTTTGATTTTTTCCTCCGACACTGATGAAAACAAGTGAATTTTGGCCTGAAAAATTGGGTTGGTGGGCTATGCCCCACCACGATTGTAGAGTTCGAAAGGAGCTTCGATTTGGTATATTATAGGCCCAGTAACGATTTCTAGATCAAAAGTTATGACTGTTTTCAGTCACAATTCTCCAATTTCTTTTTCCTCCGAAACTGATGAAAACAAGTGAATTCTGCCCCGAAAAATTGAGTTGGCGGGCTACACCCGGCCACGATTGTAGAGCTTGAGAAGAGCTTCAATTAGGTATATTATAGGCCCGGTAATGATTTCTAGATCAAAAGTTATGGCCGTTTTCAGTCACAGTTCTCCGATTTTTTTTCCTCCGAAACTGATGAAAACAAGTAAATTTTTGCCCAAAAATTGGGTTGGCGGGCTACACCCCACCACGATTGTAGAGCTCGAAAAGAGCTTCGATTTGGTATATTATAGGCCCAGTAACGATTTCTAGATCAAAAGTTATGGCCGTTTTCAGTCATAGTTCTCCGATTTTTTTTCTCGGAAATTGATGAAAATAAGTGAATTTTTGCTCGAAAAATACTCAAGTGATGTTGATTTGAAGATCTGACTGAAACAATTGACTTTGCAACTTGAGAAGTCTTAGAATCCCTGTTGGTTTCTAATAGGTTCGATGTGGCGGGAGCAGGAGCATGTTTGTAGCGTTATACTGATCCATCGTTCTTCAAGATAGAAGCAACATCATCTTTAATCGCAATTGTAGAGATTCAATGAGATAAGAAGAACCGCAAAGTGAAGGTATTATAATGAAATGACTGTCACTGCAATAAACATACAAATTGTTGTGGCAATGTAGGAAGTTAAAGATTATTAAACTATTTAAAACTGTAACACATCTATTTATATTTGTCTCCAAATATGAATACTTAGAGGGCCTAATTATGTAGATTTTGAGTAAAATCAAAACTTGAAGCAATCTAATTTTTATCTGGGTGGATTAGCTCTAGAAGCTTGGTGAAGCATTCATTCTCCAAATCTCGATTTCTGTTATTCACCATAATAACTTATTACCTTTTAAGGAGCTTAATTTTTTAGTACATGTTAGAATGATTAATAAATTGGACTGGGTGAATCTATTTGAGACTTTACCATATTAATTTGTTATATAGGCTTTTAGGTTATTACATGAAAATCTCAGGTATCTTTAAGCTTAGGTTGGATTCTAATACTAGAAACACATACTTTTTGACATAGTGAACATGTGTTAGATCATAATATATATGAGGTTACGAGTACTTAGGTGCATCAATTCATGAATTTTGCATGTTCACGTTATACACATCTATATAAAGATTCATAAATTAATATACACAGACCCATTGTGCATGGGTGAATGCTGAATAGATGAAGAAATATATGTACTTATTTTGTTTTCCTCCTTGTCAATACTGTGACGGCTACCTCATGGCCAAAGTATTTGTGAAAGTAACTTCTTTAGTAATGAAAAAGAACTTCTTCTCAGTACAACTTTAGTGTCATACTCGTTGAAATTGTTTTCTTCTTTAGTGAAACATAGAGACCACCCCAGTTGTACCAATGTCACATACAAAGTGAGTGTTCTTAATTTATGTTGCTTCACTGTATACATAACATTGCAGTGTTGGTGATATGCATTTTTGAGGCATAGATTGGCGACCGATTTTTTTTATTTATTTTTTTTCAAGCTGTGCAGATCTCACCAGTTGTTCCTTGAGGAACGTATGACCCTGCACATCTGTTCGCTACTAGAACAGTTACGAACTAAGGTTAGGGCTTACCGTTTCTATCCAACTCGATAGTTAATTGGATTTTTTTATCTTGAATTTTTGAGGCAATTGTTATATTGTTTTGTCTGTGGCCTCAGTCCTTCAACTTGAAGCCTGCTGCAGCGACAAGGCCCAGCATTCCAGGTCCTACTCCTAAAACCAACTTGAAGGTTGCTGCAATATTGGAGAAAGCAAATGCAATTCGTCAGGTTCTCTCTCTCTCTTCCTCTCTCTTTGCCTTCCTCTTTCTCCTAGTTGTAAACGAAGGAATAAAACAGAAAATTTAGATACATTTAAAGATTAACAAAAAGGAAGAAATCAGAAAAGCATATATCAAAAATCTGGTGAAGAAAGATTTAATTTCATACTATTTTTTCAATCTCATTCATCTTGGTGAAAAAAAGAGAAACTGTATTTGACTATAAGATACTTGATGTTGGATTTTGGTGTAAATGTATTCTTTTTTTGAGATATAAGGTAGATTACGCTCCTAGTTTTTTTACTAATGAGCACACTTTGTCTATGAAAATGGAACCTTTTGTTGAATTTTCTCATAGCATGACCGGCAATTGGTTATCTTTCTTGTTTTTCTTTTTTAGCATAACGGTAGCTTATGGTGCTTCTTTTTTAAATATATCAATTTTACTAATTATATTTATTTATTTCCAACATCATAGCCATATCATGTTTAAAAAACAAATTCATGTTTTTCCTTATAATTTGTTATAAATGAAAGTAAAAATAACTCAAATCTATTTTTAAAAGTGAAATTCAAACTCAAATTATTCCTTAAATAAAAACTATTCAATAATCTAAAAACCCGAATCACCACATTTAACTCTCACAGCAAGACTGACACATGCGAAGCACGTGACTGCAACTAGTCTCTATCTATAAGTATATTAGATATCATGGTTGGTTTATTGTAGCTCCCCTCACATTTGTACCGTTGAAAGCTTTCGTCTTTGTAATTTGTTGTTCCTTTTTTTTTCCTCATAGCTGCTCTTTTTTCCCCTCCCCTGAAGTGTTAGTGTTTTGTTCTTTGCATTTTCTTCAGTGTTTCTCTCTCTTCTTTTGTGTTATTCTCTCCCTCGCCTTTTCTTTCTTTTTCTTTGTCTGCTTCTTGATTGTCCACTTGTCTCTCTATATTTTGATGGACAAGGAACATGTTATTTATGGCTTTTAAGATGACAATGTCTCGAAATTATTACATGAAGGTGAGATATTTGCTAAATATATATATATATATATATATAACTCTCTCTCTCTCTCTAAGGTTTTTATCAGATATGATATTTTTCTCTTTTATGCAGGTTGCTTCTCCATCAATTGGTTACGATTCTTTCTTCTTTTTGTTTTTCTTTTTCTTTTTTTTTCCACTTGGTTTTTTAACTTTTTCAAGTTATTGATGAGGTTCTTATTTTTATTTTTTTTGTTGGAAGGGTATTGATGAGTCGGTGTTGATTGTTTTTTTTTTGGCACAATTTCATTCCCTTTTTAAAGATCTTTTGGAATTTTCATTCATCCGTTAAAAGTTAATTGTAATGGCCGGATGAAAATAATGACGACACTATAATGTATAGTTGTTATAGCTAAGGCCATCTGTACTTATAAAGACTTTTTTGTTTTGTTTTTTTTTTTTTGCTCGACTCCTTCAAATTTGAACGTGACTGGAAGATGATTGAAGCATTTGTTCTAAAAAATAGTTAGGTACTATTTTATCCTATATGTGTAGAGAAAAGTGCACCTCTAACATTGAATTTTGAAAGTTCCTTTTTAACTTCTCTCGATGAAGTCATGGTCCCTTGTTGGACACTGTATTGACTATTATAGTATAACGTGTATTTAACTTGAAAATCTTGTGCTCCTATTAGAATCAAGGTCTTTGCCTAGTTATTTTTTCAAAGAAAACTTAACACTTGTGACTTAGTGCAGAGGAAAAGTCTCCATTGTTCTTTGTCTCCCAACTGGTGTGTCATGTGCAGAGAAAATTCAGAAACAACGGATCATTTATTCATGCATTGCAAGATGGCTCGGAGTCTTTAGGGAAAATTTTTTGGAGCAGTTAAACTGAAGTGGTGCTTTCTAGCCTAAAGTTGTGCTATTCTGGTGGAGGTTTTTGGGGTTTCCGAAGAGGGAAGAAGGCTCAAACCATACGGAGAGCAATGCTTTTAGCTGCTCTTTGGGTAACGTGGAATGAGAGAAATCATCGAATTTTTGAAGAGAGTGAGATGGTTGTTGAAGACTTATTTAGAAGGCAAAATACCTTACTTCTTTGTGGGCTGCAACAGATGCCATTGTCTCTGATAATATTAGGTTGGAAGACATTCTGAGTTGAGATGCTGGTTGTGTTGTTATGTAATCTTGTTTTTTAATTTTTTTTTTGGTTTTCTTTTTGCCTTTTGGATGGATATGTCATCCATCTTTAATCTTTTCTGTACTCTTTGTTCTGCGTTTATTTTTTAATAAAATTTTCACTTGTTTCTTATAAAAAAAAACATGTATTTGCAATACTTGTATTTGTTGGATCCATAACCTAACAGCTACATGAAAATCTTGTGCTTGCTTCTGTTTAACCTTATCTTTGTTTTTGAGGTTTTAGTTTTTGCTATCTTTTAACTACTTTTGTGTACTTTGACAGAGACAGATATGTAGCCATACATAGAAGTGGTTTTTGAATGTTCAAGAGAGTGGAACTAATACATTAGATTTGTGTTTATCTTTTAATACTTCTAATTGAGTGTTTTGTTAGTTTTAGACTGGTTTTAGTAGTTAATTTTGTATTTTTAGTTGATTTTGCATATTAGCAACATTTGGAGTTCGTAGTTGAGTGTTGGAGTAAGCTTTGGAGCTTAACTGAGATTGGAGAGCCTCGGCCTTGAAAGATGGCGCCTAGGCCTTGAAATGGTTCATTTGCAATTCAAAAACCTGAGAGAAGAGAGCCTCGGCTTTGTACAATGGAGTCATGGCACCAAATTACGCAATGAAGCAATTTTCTGCCCAGGGCCGCGGCGCCAAATAGTAGGGCCGCGACGCCCAAATAGTAGGGTCGTGGCTCTACTTTGAAGCATTGTGTGGATAGGCTATTTTTCAGGCCAGAGCCGCGGTGTCCAAATAGTAGGGCTGCGGCGCCCAAATAGTAGGGCCGCAGCGCTACTTTGAAAATTTTTCCAACTTGAGTTCATTTGAGTTCCGAAAATTTACAAAAATACCACTACGATTCCAAACACTATAAATATGATTTTTAGGGTTATTTTCTAGGTTTTTTTGGGAAGAAAAGGAGGAGGAGAGGACCCCCTGCCATTATGGCCTCCACAACAAATTAGCAGAGCCCTGTTGGAAGAGCTGAGAGAGAAAAAATTAGGAGAATTATTTTGGGGAATTTTGGGTCACTCTTTTAGGATTTTTATTTTTAGTTTTAGGTTTTGCAAGGGAGAAAATATTTTGAAGATCAAGAATTGAAGATTGAGGATTGAAGAGTCAAGTTTGGAGTCTGTGACCTCCATATGAGTTTTTTCCTTCTAATTTCTCTATCTCTGTATTTTTGTGAATTGAGATGTTGAAACCCTTGATTTATTTTATTTTTATTTTTATGTTCTAATTTTCTTTTGCTAGGGCTACGAGATTACCAATTCTATTTTAATTTCATTTCATTTATTTTTGCTTTCAATGAATTAATTCACTAAGAGTTTATTATTCATGGTTGTTATATCTTTCTCTATGCTTAATGCTTTCAATTATCTGGCCAATATTTGAATTGTTTTGGAGACCTAGATTGAAACCCCAAAAAGAGATTTTTAGGAATAGCTTCTTGTGAGAGAAATCGTAAGATGCATGTGACATCTAGCGATAGTAACATGACTTGTGTGAACAATTAAGAGAACCATAAAGCATAATGAATTTCTAAGGTGGTGGAATTCACATTGAGAGATAGTGGGTTTACATGCTAGGAATGTATTTGATAGCATCCCTAGAATGACTATTAAATAATTTAGGGTTACGCGTTCTAACACATGAATAATAGGCAATATTAGTAAGCATAATGAATTAAAGAAGATTATATTTGGTAAAATCAGTTGCCCTAGTCTTTAATTTGTTTGAGTCTTTTATTTATTTTAGCTTTACTTATTTGAGTTTTTATTTGTATTTGCTCTTACTATTTTTCTATTTTATTTTAGGTTGTTTAAATAATTTTAGAGTTAACCAATTTCGATACTTAGTTAAAATTTTACAATTCTCGTGGAAACGATACTTTATTCACTATTTTATTACTTGTGTGCGATATTGTGCACTTACAATTTTCACATTAGGGACCAATGAACAAGTACCTCCCCCTTGGGCATTTTTTTTTTCATCCATTTCTACATAATGATCCATTTTATTTGTTTTCTTTTTTTAGGTCTTATATTTCTAATTGACAAAGTTCATTCTATTCAACTTTGTAGATCACTACAATACGAAACACGAGAAGTGAAAAGGCAAAAGCCGACGATTCACAAGAAGAGGAAAGCTTAGGAGTAACAGAGGAAACCTAACGATTCACACGAGAAGGGGACAAATGATTGATGCAAAATTTTGAAGAGTAGATGTGAGGTTTCTCTTGGCTCTTTTCAACTGTTTCTTCTTTTTTATTTTCTCCGATGACTTCTCCTCCTCATTCTTTCCGCATTCTGATGAAATAACAATAGATCTAAATGGTTAAAATGTTAACTGAACCCCGTGTTAATCCTGCTTGAACTGATTGGAGTAATCTATGGGAAAACTGTAAATTTTTTCCCATATTTTCTCAGTTTAGGATATTTCACTGAGTTAAAATGTCGATGAGAGTGTTTATCATTACAAAGTGTATTTTGTAATGTATAATGGCATAAGGATCCAAATTGTTGTGTTTTAATGCAAGTTTTACTCGTTGAGAAGTATAGTATAGCTTATAATTGCATAAGCATCCAACCATCTGTTATTCTTTTGTGAAGAATAGTTACCTATCATCTTCTTTTAGGTTAATAATTACATTTCTCTTTTCTTCCTCAAAGTGTGTTGTATGGAACATTTAGTTGATGTCTTGATTAATTTCTTTTCAATCTTCCCACAAATAAATAGTAACAACAGGAAGTACGTGATCTGAGAAGTTAACAAAATATTACTTTAACTCATTTTATCCTTAAGAAAACCATCCCTAGTTTTATTATTAGATTATAATAAAGTAATTCAAAAATATTCTACATTAAAATGAGATATATTTTTTTTAGTTGTTTATTAAGACTTGGCTAGAGTTCATCCAAAAAAATAATAGATTTGTTTATTGGTTGTTTAAGTGTTACTAAATTTAGATTACTTTTGTAGTATTTTTTGTATTCTATTCTTATGTTAATTTTTATTGATATTATATGCCATTTAACAAATATTTCTCTTTCATAAAATTACAACAAAGTATCATTGCAGTTAAGACATTATAAGATAAATCACACCACATTCACTCTCTTCTTAATCTTTTCTCAATGAAAATATCCAAAAGTTATTTTCAAAATTATTACTATATACTAAAGGAAACCGTCTTGGCACCGTTCATCCACACTCAGTTTACTGTTTTTACAATAGTGTTATGATGATTTTGCCCTTTTTCTCTCTTCTTTTTTCGTTTGTGGGTTGTGGGCTTCTTGGTCTTTTGAGGTCATTTTTTTCCTTTTTCCTTTTGCTTCTTTGTAGAAGCTTCTGGGTTTTTTCTCAGATAAGGACGACCTCGCTTCTCTTCGGTTTTTCTCGCTTCTCTTCGCAGAAGCTTAAAGAAATGGAAGCTTTATCGTACAAGCTTTTAGCTTTTTCTCTCTTCTCTTTTTTTTTCTTCTCTTTCTTTCTATCGAGCGATTTTTTCTACTCCGTCGTCCCCGATCCTTACCTCTGCACCACCACCACTGTCGCCGTCAGCCCTCCTTTGATCATGAGGCCTGGGCTTTTTGGTCATTCCACGGGCTTATGCCTTTTTCTTTCTCAATCTCTCTCGATTTCTTTCTTCTTGGCTTCTTCGGTGCTTTTTTTCCCCTCCCGGTATGATCCGTCTCTCTCGGTTGGTTTTGGTCGTAATAATGCATTTCTTCCTTTGTGGTTTAAGTGTTTTTGTTCGTTTTGTATCATTTGGGCGCAAAGATTTGGGAGTTTCATTGCTTTTTTCTTCATTTGCCCCTTTTGTCTGATTTGGCTGGAAATTTGGGGTTTTTATCGGCTTCTTCTGGGCTTTTCCACTGCTTTCATTTGTGATTTATGTTGATTTTTTTTGGTGCTCTTAGTGGGGAGCTCTCTGAATTTTTTTTTTGTTGCTTCTCCGTCGGTTTGATTAACGGTTTTGGTTAGGGTTTTTATGTCCTTTTGTTGGAATGCATGTTTTTCTTTCAATTTTTTTTAATGGCTGCTTTGTATAAATTTTTTCATGCTCAGCAATATCTGTTGCAATTTTCTGTTGACTAACAGACGGTGTTTTGTTGATCCATGTGCTTTATCTTCGGCTTTGATGGATTTTTGTGTGCAGACAATTTATGTAGGTCGGTGCATTTTACCTTGGCTCATTTTCTACCGAGTATGAATAATCTTTGATTTTTTTTTTGTCTTAATTATTAAAATGATGATCTGTGCTCCCTATAGTGTTGATTTGTCTTACTACCTTGATGATTTGTACCCATTTTGCTGCAGAGGTATTAAATGAATTGCCAGTTTCTTTCTTCATCCATTATCTAGAATCTGTACCAATTTTAGGGGAAAAGATTGTTTTTCCCCTGCTTTTTTCTTCTCTCTTTCTCTTCTGTTCGGTCCTTTTTTTTTCTTTTTTCTTAGTCCAATTTCAGTCCAATTTTAGGCCTATTTGTTTATTCATTTGCTTATTTATTATCTATCTATATTTCTTTAGATTCCTTACCGTTTACTACTTTATATCTTCACTATTGCATCCTTTACTGCCCTTCATACTTATTTGATGGATATTTCACGTTTCATATTTAAGAAATAGAAATGTCTATTCTCCACATGCTTTTAAAATACAAATACAACATTATACCATAATCAAATTGAATATTCTCTTATGTCTATAAGTATGATTGTTCATTGACAAGGTATAACACATGTTAGAAATGAGAACTAAAACAATGGCCAACAACCAAGAAAAAATATTATGGCATCCGTATTTTATCAGTTTTTTCTTTTGGTACCTCATTTGTTCATTTGTTTCCTTACTTATTCATCTATATTTTTCCAGGTCCCTGTCATTTACTCCTTCATATACTTATTGCTGCGTCCTTTTATCGACGTTGACCCTTGCGTGGTCTGTTTTGGTACTTGCGGTGATATTGGCAGCATTTGAGGTTTTTTTAAGAACTATTGTTGGCACTGGATGTATGAATTTGCAATCGCAATATTAATGTCCATTGTTTACGGTTTATTATCTATGTTCGCATAAACTTTTGCTATACTATTGATAGATATCACTGATGTAAAGAGCTGAGAAAAATTCTCTTTTGCTGCCAGCAAATATTAGTAATCATACTTTATTTTCAGCTGTTTTTTCTATATGGCGATGATGATCACATTCCATTCTGACAGAGTGAGTTCCATCTAATTTGTTCAAAAACTGCTTTCAATGTGTTCTCGCTGCCTCAATTCTTACTTTACCTATCTTTCTTGACTTAAACCTCTTAGCTACGTCTTTGTCCTTTTCTTCACCTATTCCAATGCTTCCACCCTTTTTACACAATTCTTTCTCTAAAAGATTACTTATACATACATTGGCTTTCTTCTCCTCTTTGCTATTTTTGCCTTTTCTTCTTTTCCCTTTGTTTCGTCTGATCTCCCTGTTTTACTTGCTTTTGATTTTTTGACTCTTTCCTATTCGTAAAAAAATCAATGCTTTTCCTTTGTTCTCTTAGGTCACTTGGTGGTCTTTGGACAAACTTATATTTTTATTTTCACCGGTCATTTTCTGTGACATACATGCTATAATCTATATGATGGATATAATATCTTAGAAATGTTCATGAAAACTCGAATCTGCGAAGTGAATGAGGCCTAAGTTTGTTTATCCATCATATGTTGCCAAAGTTGCCGGAAATATTAAGTATCTGAGCCATCATTGCTGTATACAAATATCATGATACTCATGTATTATTACTTTTTTAGGTCACTTTATTTTCTCTGCACATTTCTTTATTTATTTAGTTAGTTATGTGTCTATATTTTATCACGCTCCCTATCATTTACTACCTCATTTTCTTACTACGACATCCTTCACTGTCCTTGACAGTTCCTTAGTCGACATTCGTCCTTCACACTTGAAGCATTACTTCACATCGACCTCTTTTCTATTACTTCTTCAACTCTGGATGCGCACACTTATTCATCTTCCTACAAGAGATTTATATGCATGTGCTTCATTTTCCTCATGGTTGATTTCTATGGGTAAATGCCTAATTCTTTGTTCCCTTTGCTTATTTTGTGCCTTCATTTTGGCTAAATCAATCTCCTTTGATGATTTGTGCTGATGATGTGTAATGCCCAGGATGTTAGTTTGTACTCTTACATTGATGATCTGTATTTCTTTTGTTCCTGAAGCATTAAATGAATTGATGATTTTTCCTCTTTTTATCGTCTGAAATGTGCAAAAAATCTGCCACCGGGAAAAAAAATGTGATGATCTTTATATCTATTGTTTTTGAATCATTAAATGAGTTGATGATTTGTCTTCCCTTTATTGACCGGAATATATAAAAAAAAAAAATGCCATTTCAAAAAGAAAAAAAATATGGTAGTGGTTTTTTTTTTCCCTCCCTCCTCTTTTTAATCCTTTTTCTTCTTCTCTCAATTGATTATTATTTACTTTTTTCTTTTTTATTTTATTTTTTCCTCCCACCTTACTTTCCTGATTTTAATCCGATATTACTTTTATTATTTCATTTAATTAAAAATATTCTTCTCCACTCTTTATGCACCGACTTCCAACTGCTACATGTGGTATTGCTATTGGTTATTCTGCCCTTTATATATGCGAGATGTTATTGATGTGTATTAATTTATTGAGTAAATTGTCCTCTATTTTTTCCACACCTGACATCGTCCTTTCTCTATCCCATTGTTGATCATTTACTGCTCTACTTTATTTTCACCCATTTACTGCTCAATCGTTATAGCCCAGTCTCTTTCACTTCTGTTTGGTTGGTTGATATTCGTTATTTAAGTCAGTGTTGTCAACATCTCTCAGGTACTATTAATAACTTTCCTCCAAATGCTTTAATTTCTGCTCTTGATGCTGAATTTAGTGGTTTGTTGTAATGCTATAATTTTGTGCTATTTTTTATAGTGTTTAGAAAAATTTATTTTTATTGTTGATAAATCATAGTGTTCTCCGATTGCTTCTTTCTCTGTTCTTTATTTGTTCTATAACCATATATATATATATATATATATATATATATCTGTATGGTTTTCACTTAACATATATTATCTTTAATTGGTTTTAGTGTGTGAGAATGATTATTACAAATGATTTTCATCTGCTTTATCTCATGTAATTTCTTTAGAAATTGCTGTCAATGTGCTTTTGCCATATGGACTCTGAATTTATCTGTAGTTTTTGACTACAGGTTTTTAAATATCTTCTTTTTTTTTTCCTCCCCTTCTACTTGCTCTATCATTTTTGTCTTTATGACTGTCTTGCTTTATCTTCGCCTATTTACTACTCAATTTCTTAGGCTGTCGCTTCGGCTCATTCTCTATTTAAGGGGGTATTCATAACGCTGCAGGTACTATTAATAACTTTTGCCTACATCTTCTTAATATTTGTTACATTGTTTTCCCGAGTTGCTATTACTATTTGTTGTTTGCTATGGTATGCAAAAAAAATCTTTTTCTATTGTTACACCTGTCTTTTTTTGACTTCTATTAATACACAGTGATGATATATTCGTTTTCTGCTGATTTCTTTCATAATCATATACATGTGTGTGCAATTATTTTTGCTCACCGTATTTTATCTTTATTTGGTTTTGATATGAAGTAATGGTGATTATAACTAGTTTTGGCCTCTTCATTTTTATATAATATGTCCAAACCTCTAATAATCATATATATATATATATATATGCATGTGTGTGCGTGTGCAATTATTTTTGCTTAGCATATTTTATCCTTACTTGGTTTTGGTATGTAACAATGGTGATTATAACCAGTTTTGGCTTCTTCATTTTTATGTAATCTATCCAATAATTACTGTGAATAAGCCTTCCATACTTGAATTTTAATTCCATGTTCTGATTTTGTCTGTAGTTTTTGACTACAAGTATCTGAATGTCTTCTCTTTTTTTTTTTTTCCTTTTTACTTGCTCCAACATTTTTGGCCTTTTTAGCTGCCCTGTTTCATCTTGGCCTATCTACTGCTCAGCCTTTTAGGTTGTATCCCTTTTATTTGTATTTGGTCGGTTCATGTTCTTTATTTAAGGGAGTATTTTGACCTGTGGCAATGATGATTACAGTAGATTTTGGCCCTTTAGTCCCGTTTAATCTGTCTAAAAATTGTTGTGAATAAGTCTTCCTCATTTAGACCTTAATTCTGCCTATTCTTTTTTACTCGGAACAGTTTAAATGTCTTCTCTTCTTTTCTTTAGTATCTGACAGTGATGATGATAACTGGTTTTGGATTCTTGAGTTTCACCTAATATCTCCAGAAATTGCTGTGACTAAACTCCCCCTATTTGGATTTTGATCTTTTCTATACTTTTGACTAAGATAATATAAATTCCTACCTTTTCTTCTTTTGGTCTTCCTTAATTTAAGGCTATTACATTTTAGATACCTATTTGAATTCAATTGAGATTTGATTTATTTCTGTTAACTGAATTTCCTCATTTTCCTATGTGTTTTTGTCTTCTGTGCCTTCATTTTCCCCATTGTTGTTGGCTTCAGCTTTCCTGGTTTCTTTGATTCAAATAAAATATGAGTAGCAATTTATTATTTAATGACTTCGTTCCACCTATTTCCTCTATTTTACTTGGCTGAAACATAGAACCACACTGCGGTCAGAGTCTGTCCAGCCTCATTGTCTTTCTAATGTTCATGTTTAGGTTCTCTTTTTTAATTCACCTGATAGTTTTTAGATATATTTATATTTTGCTCCGGCCCTTTATTTTATATGACAAAAAAGACATAATCTGTATGGCAAATATAAGATCTGATTAATTTTTGTGCTTTTATGCAGTTGCCATTAATTGGTAGCCATAAAATAGTCATATTTCTTACACCTTTATGCAGTTGTCATTATAGACCTTCCTATTTACTGATTGTGTATCCGACTTTCGCTTAAATTAATCTCTTTTGCATTTATTGATTTTGCTGATCTATGTTGATGATCTGTAATGCCTAGGATACTCATTTGTATTTCTATGTTGATCTGTGATTTGTGCATTTTTTCTTCTTTTTTACTGATCTATGTTGATGATCTGTAATGCTTAGGATACTCATTTATACTTCTATGTTGATCTATGTCGTTTTGTTTTTACAGAAGCATTATGATTTGGGGATTTTTTCTTCTTTTTGTTGTCCGGAATATGTACAAAATCTGCCCAAAAAAATGTATCTTTTTTTCCTCTCTCTTTTTTTAATGTATTTTCTTTTTCTCTATATTGAACATTGTTCTTTCTCTGTGTTAAATATTGTTAGGGGTTTTTTCTTTTTTTTCTTTTTTTTCTTTTTTGCTTATGATTTTCTTTTTTTTCTATCTTTTTTTTTTTGGCTCTTTTGCCGCTTTTAATCCCATCCCATTTCTATCATTTTCTTTATCAATGAAATTTTTTCTTTACAATTTTCATGCACCGATTTCCAACTATTACGTGTGGCATTGTTATTGGTTATCTTGCTCTTTATGTATGCCAAATGTTGTTTCTGTATATTAATGTGTTATCTAAATTCTTTCATGTTTTCTCTTCCACACTTGAGATCTCTCATTTTCTGCTCCAACGTTGATCATTTATTGCTCTGTTTTACCTTAGCCTATTTACTGCCCGTCTTATTCCTGTCTCTTTGGGTTATATTTGGTTGGTTGATATTGGTTATTTAAGGCACAGTTCACAATATTTCAGGTATTATTAATGATTTTTGTCCAAAAACTCTTAATATTTATTGTTGATACTAAATATATTGTCTTGGCCATCACAGCACCAACAACAAGGTAACATATATTCTCCAACTTAAATCAATTATACATAAAAAATGATATTTATTATTTGAAATACACATCTAACCAATAATTTTTATTTCAGTCCCCGATTAAAAACAGCAACATCTACATCAACATCAACACTAATATCAATTCATACGCAAATACCAGATCTAAAAAGATCTGCCACAAAGTAAAACACAATTACCAATTTATATTATTTATCAATATAAAAGACGAGTCATTATTTTATGTACATATTTAACAACTTTTTATCATCTCAATTCCTAACAAAAGTTAACAGAATAAGCTAGAAAACGCTAGGTAATATAATTATCCCTAAATCAAAATATTTCCAATTCTCTTAATTATCAATACCCATTTATTTTCAAAATTTATATTTTACAGTTAAAAAGACAAATAAGGACAAAGCACAAAGACAAAAGCTCAGATATACTGTAATCAGCTTTTTACAACATTATCCAAACACACACATAGCTAGTGAACTTCTAAAGGAACCGAAATTTTTTTAGCAAAAGAAAAAAAGAAAAAAGGAAACAAAAATTTAACTTTAATTTAGAACTCACAATTAACTAGAAATGTACGGCACTGTTCAACTTATGCAGAACGTGCTTCGCTTTAATCGGTGTATATTTACGTCTACAATTTCTTCGGAAGTGTGTTTGCTGTAGACTTTTTCTAGTTTCACTGTTCATAGTCTTTGTTAACTTATTTTGTCTTCTAGTGCTTTTTTCCTCTCTTTTCTGTTTTCCCCCCTCTTTAACTTGGCTTTGATGTGTTAGCTTTTTTCTTAGCTCTGGTTTGGAGCGTTACAGCATGCAGGTTATGTTTTTAATTTTCTTCTTCTCTTTTTGATTGTCGTTACGCCTTCTCTTGTGCTATGTTTTGTTCGCCATTTCTATATATTATTGCTTTTTTCTTATTGTTTTGGACTCTGAATTTGAAGAGTTGAGTTTTTAGGGCATTGAGTTTCCTCAAGATGTCCTTAAGCAGTTGTTTTTTCAGTTAGTTGCTTCAAACCTTGTTCCTTGTTGTCTTGCTCAGGCATGATAATTCCACACTTATTTGTCCTGTTGTGCTGTTCCTTTTAGAAATTTTTAAGTTCAACTATTGTTATCCACAATTATATTTTTTATCCACTATAAAAAATTTCATACCACTTTTTTTCCGTTTCCCTTTATATATATATATATATATATATGTCTTTCTCCATTCTCTCTCCATGATCTCTCTCTCTCTCCTCGCTGTCGCTGTGGAGTGACGACGTTGTGAACTACTTCTCAGGACGAACTCCATCCAAGCGTTATCGTGTCATACTTCTTTCCCGGCCAAACCCTGTCGAAACGCCTTCATGAACTACTCGCTTCAGAGAGGTCGGATCTGGTAGCTGAGAGGGCAGATTGCGATGAGGGAGTAGAGAGAAATAGCAGTAGAGGAGAGAGAGAGATCCGGCACGGTAGTGATTGAAAACGCGTGGCAGAGGAGGTGCGTGAGGGTTGGATTATTGCGGCTATGGCTGGAGTTTGGAAGCGAAACTGAGGCCGTGAGCGACGGGGTTGCCGGGGTTTTGTAGATTGGAGGCTGGCGAGTCGTTTGATGTGGGCGGTGACAACCGGAGACGTCGACGCTGTGGTGATTGGCGGTGGCCTGCGTGGCGCGTGGGGAGGTTGCTGTGTTTTTGTTATTTTTTTTTCTGCTCAACGTGTTGTTGTTATGTAAAAAAATGAAGGGAACAAAAATTTTGCGTTTTTTGTGTGGATTCTTTTTTTACACAAATTTTGTGTGGATTCTCTTGTTTTGAGAAAAAAAATATATTGAAAAAATAACCTATAAAACCTAAAAAATAACCTGTAAGATATGAAAAGGTAACTTAAAAGATATAGAAATATAACTTGCGCATAAGATGAATTTAAAAAATAATAGTAAAAATAAAATAGTGTTACGTTTTTTATGATTTTTCTGAACATTTCTCTTTTTCTTCTGTTTTTTGTTTTTCGTTTTCTTCTCTATTCTTTCTTATGTCTTTTCTTTTTGCTATGTTTTTTCCTTTTCTTTCACCTTGTTAGCCTTTCTTCGTGCTCTCCTTCCCTGCAATTGGATGAACACATGCCACGAGTCTTTGCCAAAAAAGTTTTGCTCTTTGTCCAAAATAAAACTCTCCTTTTTCATGGGTAGATTTTTGACGGCCGTAACTTTTTTCTTTAATGACTTTTTTTTTTTTCATCTATTTGTATTTTCCTCCTCTTTCTCTAAGCATTTGGATGGAAGTCTACTAGTTTGGGCTTGTAAGAGGAGGCCATTATTGAAGAGAAATTGGATGGGAGACCTTTGCCTAAAAAAAAAAAAAAAATCGCTCTCTGTTTTTTGGATTTTTGATCTTATTTTCCATGACTTTTTCCAAGTCTTTCGTCTTAAAATTTCTCTTTACGAAAAAAGAAAACAGAGAGAAAAGGAACTAGCGTCCGACTCCGATATAGTTGAAGAATTAGGGCATTAGATTATTTCAAGAAGCATCCGATAAAGAATGTGGTTGGAGAAGACATGATTGAGATTGACGATAATAGTTTGGAGTAGAAAATATTTTAATTTTATCAGCGTCCAAAGGAGATTAACAGTTTGGAGTGGGAAAGATTTTAATTTTTATCGAGATCCACGTTGATTTTCTTGTTTCTAAAAGTTGTAACAGGTAAGAATAGATTAATTATTCCTGTCCCGGGAATTCTGTTATTTTTTTCAGAAAATTTAAGTTACAATGGTTGCCTCTGAAGCATTGCTTAAGTAGTGATACAAGGTCTTTGTATTACTTACCAATGGCTAATTGAATGGAACTTGTATGAAAGACACTGAATATTTTGTAAATATATCCCTGAGAATGTCAGTGTATATCTAAATACTAGTAAAATTGTGAAGAAAATAAAAGGCTGATACTAGTTGTAGATGTTTTTTTTGGGAGTCTTTACTGTGCGACTCCCAATTTTTTAAGCACCGGTTGAACACTTTTATGAACCTCTTAAATTAGAATATTATATTTTTTAAACTTGGTATAAGATTAAAGAATTCTAATAAGTTTTTGTTAGGGTTTTTGGTACAATTGTCCCTGAATTTGTCTTGGTTTAGTAAATTATTGCCTTCCAAACTTGTAAATCTTTTATAATATGCCTCATTTAATTGAATTTGTTTATTTTTTTTATTAGATTTAAGCAATTAAAAGTTTAAGATATTAAAATATTTATGTTACATTTGAATTTGAATGTTAAAATTTTTGACTGAACGTGCTCTTTTGAAACTAATTAACACAATCATCATCAAAATAGGACATATTGTTACAATTTTATTAGTTCAGAGAGTAACTTGTCAAAATTAAAAGTTTAGAAGGCGTTAAACCATGACAAATTTAAGCAAATCATTTTATGACATAGCCACCACTCATTTGAGCAAATCATCATCCACGTGGCAAAGCTTGTTAGATTTTTTTTAATTAAAATTAATAAATGGTCTTCCTTCCCATTGTCCATCTTAAAATCGCCGGCGCCTAATAAGTGAAAAGCTTATAATGAAGGTGCGATTGTTAGAAGATATCAAAAGTTGAAATCTGATTCACTTGGAGAAGCCATGAGAACTAAGAAATTAATGTCTTGTTCATTTTACCGATTTAAGTTTAGAATTTGAGTTTTACTACAGTAAAAAGCTCTCAGACACAGTCACATTTAATTTTTTTATTACAGTAAAAAATTCTCACATAGAATCACATTTCAACTCAAATTTAAAACTCGAATCAGCGAATTAAATTGGTCGTAACTTTCTTGAAGATTATGAATAACTTCATCAAATCAACAAGAAAAAATCCAAAAAATTCAAAAGGAGGCCCCTAAAAATAGAAGCAGATAGAAACCAGTTTTTTTTTTTTTTCTCAATATTAGTATATTTCTGATATAAATTATTTTGTTGGATGGAATAAAGGATTTGAAAAGGGTGTGAGAAAAGTCTTTCTCTTTTCTCTTCTTTTTTTTTTTTTCTCCCGGCTTTCTTCATGAGTGAGAAAGGCTTCTTAGTTCTCGTCGTTGTGCCTATGGAGCTATAAAGCTTGTAAATCCCATATTGTAGAACGATATGCATTGATTTGTAGAACTCATATTTTATATCCATATAGAAAACATTTTTTTAGGAGTGAAAATCTTGAAAGGAATTAAAATTAATAGGTCAATATTTAAGAGAAGTTAATAAATAATGTAACTTGTGTAAATTCAGAATCATAACCACCTAAAATTTCAAAAATTCCTTTAAATGAAAATTTTCTATCTCTTGAGCAACCCAACTCTCGTGCGTCTCTCTCCTTCTCTCCCCCTACTTATTATCTTCTCTTTCAGATACCCTACTCTCTTCCCTCTCGCTCATTGTCATTGTTTGCCATTCACTCAATCGTTGTCCGCCTCTGTCACTTTCTTTTTTCTCTCAATCTCACTGTCGTTGTCCTCCTTCACCACTCTCTCTCCCTATCTCCCACGGTCATTGTACATAGTAAATATGGGAATATCTAAGATTTATCAAAGTAGAATCACTTTAAAAAAAGTATTAATTCTAATGATAAATCTTGGATATACTTGGTAAATCCAGGATTTACCAAGTTAGCATAACTTGAAAATAACAGTATAAGTTAGCATCATTTTTTCAAGAACCGTACAAATTCTAATGGTAAATTCTGGATATCCACAGTAAAACCAGGTATATACTTGGATTTAGCAAGTTTTTTTTTAGCTAAGAGTAAGAATTACCAAATTAGAATCACTTGGAAAAGAACAATGCAATTCTAATGGTAAATATTAGATATATCCAAGTATATCCAGAATTTACCAAGTTATCATGTATAAGCTCTAATGGTAAAAGTTAGTATGTTCAAACTCTAATAGTAAATCTTGGATTATCAAGAATAGTACAAATGCTAATAGTAAATCATAGATATAACTAGTTAGCATCACTGACACTTATCTAAGAACCGTGCAAATTCTAATAGTAAATTATTGATACACACAAGAGAGTTAGAAGTATAATAGAGAGAGAACAGCGAATAAAAGATTGAGAAAGAAAGGAAAGGGGAAAATAACAAGAAAATGGTAAAATTATTTTTTTATAATCTTAAATTAGTACTTCTACATTTTAAATTATCAGTTTTTGGTACCTTAAAGCCCTTTTGAATATAAAATATCAAATTTACCTTTTTGATATAGAGAGAGAAAGTGGATTTGAAAAAAAAATTAGAAATCCTATAAGGAAGGATAAAATGAGAAAACAAATATTTAAAATTTAAAATGGCTTATTATTTTTAATGATTGGTAAATCACATATTTACTTCAATGGTTTTAAAAATTGACCCATTTATTACAATTATCTATGTAAATAAACATCCTTTTTGCCTTTAAAGATCTCAAAAGAGTAAATTTGAGTAAACAAAATCAAAAATTATTGAAAAGGTAAAATTGACATTTTCATGTTAAAAAAAGGTCTTATGGAACTAAAAACTCATATTTTAATAGGTAGAGGTACTGATTTAAAATTACATAAATATAAGATACTAAAAAGACAATTTCGTGTAGCATAGGGTACCAAATTGAAATGATCCATAAATAAAAAGGCAACGCAATAAATAAGAGTGTTTACAACGTGATAAGAAGTTCGAGTTATTCAACACAAAGGAGAAAGAGAAAATGCATCATATAACATTTTTTGTATATACATTTTAAGTAATTAGCATCTTTTTAAAATGCTGATAACTTATATGATGCCTTCCAATATCATTTAAAAATAAATGCCCGTTTAAATGTTTAGATTGTTGGTTCAAATTTGAAGCATAATTCAAATTTTGTGGGACTATAATAAAAAATTTTAAATTCATATTTTTGTGAGAGAAAACATTATTTGAACTAAAACTAGGGTGTGTAGAATCCGTTTGACTATGTATTCAAATTAGGGTTCACACCCGTAATTTTAATTATTACTTTTGACATTTAAATTTTTTATAGAAATAAAAAACTACAGTAAAATCAAAATACGTATAAAAAAATTTATATTCCAAACATACCCTTATATCCTCCGAGGCTACAACCAAACAATGTTCTAATTCTCGGTTGTCGGTGCCGTTTGAGACAATGTTCTTTTCCAACGGTAAAGAAGGGGTTTCGTTTCTTAACCCTCACTTGAAACTCCCATTCGCCACTTTAAAAAAAAGAACAAAAGAAACTCCCCAGCCGCCTCACTCTTTTTCCATCTCTCTTCACCCCTCTCTCTCTTCCTTCACCGAGTTTCTCTCTTTCTCTCTCTCTCTCCCTATTGATCTCTTTTTCTCGTTCTTCGTCTGAAGATATCGAGCTGCGACGGAGATGTTGAGCCGCCGTCGTTCTTCGTTGGAGATTTCTGCCGCGAATCGCCGGAGAAGAATAGAGGGAGAAGACTGGTTTTGTCGCGATTCCGGATGCGATTTCGCAATTTTCCCTTTCTAGTTTTGTTGACTTTTGATGCCGCGATTTAAATGATTTTGCTTCCTTGGTTTTGTTGAGTTTTGATGCCGCGATTTCGGCTTCGATTTCTCGATTTTGCTTCTCTGATCTTTTTGAGTTTCGATGCAGCTTTCGCCGGAGATGTTCGGGTGTGGCCTTCCTCTCTCTATCATCGCCGCTGCGAATCCAACGTTCAGAATCGCCGACGACATTCCGGCATCGCGACGATCTCTACAATTCCGATTTGTAACTTTTCCGTTTATCGTACCTTAACATCACTCCAAGTGTTCGACTAAATGCCGCCATAGAACTCCTCTTGTGTCGAATCTGAGTTTGTAATTATGATCTGAGTTTTGTGAATTTTGATCTGTTGAATATATATACATGTATATGACTTTCAAATATTACTCTCTTTTCTCTGTCTGCCATGGCTTCTCATCAACATTTCTTGAGCCTCTGCATCAAATCACGATGTTGTTAAGGTAAATTCTCCAAATGGGTTCCCATCAAAATTTCTTTTTTCTTGTTTGGTTGCTGAGAAAATGGTGCAATTCAGCAACAAGAATGAGAGTGAGATATAAAAAATGAATGAGACTTTTCTTCTGATATACGGAGAGTTTCCTGATCAATCAAAATTGTCGGTTGAGAACATTTTTTAACTTATCATTTGTTTTTTGTTTTGACAGCATTACATTGTTTATATGGGAGTTTCAGATCCATCGCTGAATGGAAACCGAGATGACGCTAAAGTTGCAGAATCTGCTTATCTGCAATTATTGTCTTCCATTATTAAACCAAGGTTCAATAATATATAGTGGATATATATACAATAACACAAAGGAAACTCTTATTATTCTCATTTTGTTTGTCATAAATATTGTTGTTATGTTATTATATGTATTTTCTGTATATTATTTTTGCAGCGAAGAAAATTATGAGAGAATGTCTATAATACACAATTACAATCATGCTTTTAGAGGATTCTCTGCCATGCTAACAAAGCTTGAAGCTTCTGTTCTATCTGGCACTTTTTGTTTCTCTCGTCTTTCTCTCTGTCTGCTTGTGTTTTTTCTTTTTCTTTTCTTCAATTCGAGTATTTA
Source organism: Morus notabilis (assembly GCF_000414095.1). Taxonomy (NCBI): domain Eukaryota; kingdom Viridiplantae; phylum Streptophyta; class Magnoliopsida; order Rosales; family Moraceae; genus Morus; species Morus notabilis. The sequence continues at coordinate 146,575 of NW_010365977.1, forward strand.
TTTATTTTATATATTTTTAACTCTTCTTTAAAACATGTTTTATTTTTTTAACGGAAAAAAATGTTTTTCAATAGGTTCCAATTCTACTTTTGGCATTTCATTCCATTCAATTTAAAAATACTTCAAGGATAAATATTGTGAACGATTAATTTATTTATAATTTTTTCATGGACGATCATTGGTTTTCTTTTCTTTTAATTTTTCCCTTGGATTCTGAGGTTGGGGATTTTGTGATTGTTAATACGCTGTGTCATATGGACGGATGGAACAATTAACGTTTTGGTTTCTATTTCAATTGGTATGGAATATGTTTGTTTGTTGACTATCTGAAATTGTGCTAGGCAATCTAAAGGACTAACAATGATGGAAATGCAATCATTGAAAAATCTACAGATTACCTGTTGGAGCATTTAAGGATTTTTGGTAGAAACTAGCTTGCAGATTACACTTAATTTTAATCTTTCTACACTTGACCATGTTTTGGAAGGAGTTGGTATAGTTTTTGAGCTAACAATTCTTTGACCTCTGGATGATTGTTTGTGGGACATTTTGTGAGATAACTGGCCAAAACTTTTTACTCAAAATCAGATCTCCACCAAGCTTCTTAAAGGGTAAGAGTCGTATATCTTATTATTATTATTATTTTTATTTTTATGTTGAAATCTCTGTTTTTCAATATTACTGATATTTTTAGCTCCAACATTACCATTGGCGTTTGACTACTGTTACCACTGGTTCTAGCTCTAATGTTGCTGTTGATCTTAACTTCAATTTTATTTAAAGGTGTAACTCCCATATTACTATTGGGTTTTAGTCCAACATTGCCATTGGTTGTAGCTTGAATGTTGCCACCAGTTTTATCTCTGAATTGACTATCTTCGTAACTTTGTGAGTGGTATTAGATCAATTAAACTATTGCAAGTGTTGGTGCTGCAGATAGGGGCATTTTAAAAGCAAAGATATGATCCCTTGGATTCACCCAATATTTGCTGTAAGTCTTACTGGTTTTATATACAAGTAAGATAGTATTTTAATTAACATTTGCTATTAAAATCTTCTTAGATACTCCTTACGGCGAGGACTCTTGTGATCGTACTAGAAATGTTGATTTTAAGGAAATTATAGCGTTGGCAGACTGAAAAAAGGTAGTTAACTATTCCTTTCTTTTGCTTACTATAACCACTGCAAGACCATCAATATTATTAAATATTTTTTATGCTCCATATTGATTTATTGCAGGTACAATCTTATTGGAGTCTTACAGTGTTATTCACAAAAGATATCAATATAAATAACGAACCTCCTTAGCTACGGTATCTAAATTATTTAATTTCTACTTTTTTCGTACTCATTATGTCTTTAAATTAAAATTTCTTATTTCTCCTTAAAATTTAATTTAGATCGGATTAATTTTACCTTAAATGGTTCTTTCTTTCATCAGCTTAATAGTGACTGAAACTACTGGGAGTATCTTCTAATTCTAGCGGTATGCTATTGGATATTGTCACGGTTTATGTTTTAAGGTAATTTCTTCTGCTTAAAACTATTGGGAGTTTTCATAATATATGTAGAAGCGCATGTTTTAATGTTAAATACGAGCACTGTAATATGGCCATTGTTTGTAGGTCCAAGAATCTCTTAGGTAATTGATTAGCTCTAGCTTCTGTTTCTATAAGATTCGGAAGCTGGATCTTTTTGGTGTATTCACTCAATTGAGGTTTTGCTTAATTATTTCGTATTTATATCTCTTTTGGATCTGGGGTTCTAGATGTTTTTGTTGTTTTTCTATGTGTGATAGGATTGGATCATTTGAATGAGAGATTATGAAAACCGTTATTGTTGAATTGTGCTTTTTTGTTGAATGTGAATTGTTTACATGAAAGTATGGGGAATTAGATTTAAGATTGAATTGGTTTTTATGGAGCAGTGCTTATGTGGTTTTGCCATTTGTTCTCTTTGTTTTGCTTGCTTTTCTGAAATCTTCTGTTCATTCCTTTATTTAGGAGACAATAAAATTTCATGCTTGGCACTATACACCTATGACTTTCCATTAGTTGTTCTTTTTTTTCCCCCCCTTTTCTTTTCTTCCTTTCTTTTTTTTTTTTTATTTTTTGTTGTTGCCTGCTCAGGGGTTTATTTAGTTACTTGCGTGTGATTTTTCTTGACCTTCTTGGTGCAGTACTACAGATTAAAATTTTTGCCTGGCATTATTTATGTTCAGAGTGGGAATGAAATAATTATAACAAATCATGATACATAGCATTTTTTTGATTAAGTGTGCATTTTATGTGTTAGTTTGATGAAGTTGATCTGGTTTAGTAGTAAGGGTCTGAAAGTTGTTGAAATTTGGGGAAATGAAGACTTTTAGCGTGTTAAAATTGTTTTTGGGAGTTCATCACTACAATGGCAACAATGTAGACTTGGGAACAACATGTGGAAAATACTACAGAGTATGCTGCCTTAGCATTATTGATCCAGGTGACTCTGATATCATTAAGAGCATGCCTAGTGAACATTGAGTATCCCATGATTTGCATTAGGTCTTAGATTTTGGCAATCCTTGCCTCTTTTCCATTTTTTTTTTCTGTTGGGAAGTGTGAAATAGCTAGTGAAGTAAGCTTCCAATGTTTGAAAGGTTCAAGATTATGATATTGGACGCTCCTTTTATGGTACTTTTTGATTGTTCTATGGTAACTTTTAGGATGTACCGTATCCCATTTTATGGACTTGAACTTTAATTTTATTATTGTTCTCTATCGAAAAAAACCGTGCGAAATTCAGATGTTCAGGGAAAAAAATAGTAGGATGGTCATAGTAAGAAACATCACAGATGCGCATTAATAGAAGTTCACTATTGTGCAGTCTTTGTTTGTTTCACTGTTTTGAAGGTGATGCAGTGGTGGTGTTCAAGGAATTTGTTACTGGTTATGATGATAATTTGACGTGCATATGTCCTTAAGCTTCTATGGTCGAGAGGCCCACTGTTTTCCTAGTTGCTGCAATGTTCTGTTCAACCTTGCAAATTGGTGGTGTACTGTAACCTTCTTTTCCCCTATGTTGCTTTCTTGTTTCATTTTTTGAGGGATGATGTACCTTAGGACTTTATTAGGCTCAGGTTTTTCGTTTTTTTTCTTGGGTGTGTTTTGATGGGTTGCTAGTTGGTTTTAGTTCTGTTGTTGTTTAGTGACATTTGTGCTTTTTGAATGAGATTATTTTTTAAAGAAAAAAGACCACTATATTTCTGAAGGAAACTAAACAAAGCTATCTTTCTATAAATTTGATAAAAAAAAATCTGCAATAAATTTAGAAGCAGAACACGCTCATCCCTCAACTAGTAACTATATGTAAACACGTATGAGGAAGGAAACACGCCAGAACACTGCTTTTAATATATTGGAACTTTTTTAATTAATTACATTAGGTATGTGCAGCCTTTTATATACACTAGTAATGCTAAGAGTATAAAATCTAAACAACTGTAACTAATTCCTATAGATACTTCTACTCCTATAATCTAGGGATCTTTCTATCTAAGTCCTGATTTTTCTACACTCCCCCTCAAGCTGGACTGTACAGATTGTACATGTTCAGCTTGCCTACAAACTTCTCAAACAAATATGTTGAAAGACCCTTGGTAAGGATCTCAGCAGTCTGTTCTGAAGAAGGAACATATGTTACGCAGATGGCGCCATCTTCTATTTTCTCCTTTATAAAATGTCGGTCAATATCCACATGTTTTGTCCGGTCGTGATGCACTGGATTATGTGAGATATTGATCGCTGCCTTGTTGTCACAGTAAATCTTCAACGGAGACTCCAGAGGTTCACCAATTTCTTTTAACAAATTCTTCAGCCACAAAGCCTCACAAATACCGTGAGCTAATGATCTCAACTTAGCTTCAGTGCTACTTCTAGCCACAACTGGCTGTTTTTTACTCCTCCAAGTTACTAGGTTCCCCCAAACAAAAGTGCAGTAACCAGAGGTTGATCTTCTGTCCTCTATTGCCCCGGCCCAATCAGCATCGGTGTATGCTTCAACATTTCTTTCTCCAAATTTTCTGAAGAAAAGTCCTCTTCCTGGAGTGCCCTTGAGATACCGAAGTATTCTAAGGACTGCGTCGAAGTGTTCACTATTTGGAGCATGCATGAATTGGCTAACACGGCTAACTGCAAAGGCGATATCCGGCCGAGTATGAGACAGGTAGATAAGTCGACTAACAAGACGCTGGTATCTTCCTTTCTCAACCGGCTCGCTGTTAACATTATTATCCAATTTTTTATTGAAGTCGACTGGTGTTTCCACAAGTTTGCAGCCCATCATTCCTGTGTCTCGCAAAAGATCTAACACATATTTCCGTTGTGATACTGAGATCCCTGTTTTATTTCTTGCAACTTCTATGCCAAGAAAGTACCTAAGACTTCCTAGATCTTTCATTTCAAATTCTGCTGCCAATTCCTTCTTCAGTCTTTCCATTTCCATTGTATCACTCCCTGTCAAGACTATATCGTCCACATAAACTATGAGAATGGTTATTCCCTCATTATTCCGTTTATAGAATAAAGTGTGATCTGCCTGGGCTTGCTGATATCCTTGTTGAAGTGTTGCCTTTGCGAATCTCTCAAACCACGCTCTTGGTGACTGCTTAAGTCCATATAAGGACTTCTTAAGCCTGCAAACTTTACCATTGCTGCCTTCTCGATCAAAACCAGGAGGAAGCTCCATATAAACTTCTTCTTCTAAGTCTCCATTTAGAAAGGCGTTCTTAACATCTAATTACTGCAAAGGCCATTCAAGGTTTACCGCAAGAGAAAGGAGAACTCGAATAATGTTCATCTTAGCTACTGGAGCGAATGTCTCCTGATAATCCACCCCATATGTTTGTGTATAACCTTTAGCGACCAGCCTTGCCTTGAATCTTTCCACTGAGCCATCAGCCTTGTATTTAATGTTAAACACCCATCTACAGCAACGGGCTCCTTACCCTTCGGTTTGTGTTCCACTTCCCACGTACCATTACTCTCTAATGCTTCCATCTCATTCATTATAGCCTTTTTCCAAACTGGTTTGTTCAACGCCTCCTGCACTGTTTGTGGAATTTCTTGATCTTCCAGGTTTGACACAAGAGCTTGAACAGAGTTAGACAAATGATTATAGGCTACAAATCTTGATATTGGATGATTGGTGCAAGACCGAATACCCCTTCTAACAGCTACAGGCAGATAGAGATCAGAAAACTTATCTTTCATACCTGATTTCGGGTCGGATTCTGGACAGTATGGAGCCTGCAGGTTGTAATTACCCTTCGAACCTTTTTTTCATGCATATTTTAGATCAAACAATTGTTCTGGACGAGATGCGGAAACCTGATTTTGTGGGGTATCTATCCGATAGTTTGGATAAGAGGTTTGTGGGGAAAGATTTTGAATCAAATTTGGATGTTTTTTCTAAGGTCGAGATTTGCGGAGATGGATTTTGGATTTGAGGGAGATTCTCTCGGAATATCTTTGGAAAAATTGAGTTCGAATCAGGCACAAATTTTTGAGATCCAGCTGGTGGATTTTGTGGTTCAGCTGGTGGATTTAGTGGACCAGCTGGCGGATTTAGTGGACTAGCTGGCGGATTTTCTGAGATTTGAAAATTTTGTGTGGCTGGAGACAGATTCTGTGGGGAATTCAAGATTTCTGAGGTTGGCGAAGAGGATATCTCGAGAGGCTTGTTTGAATGGGGTGAAATATGCCAAAAATATTCCCATAAATCCGGATTTTTTGAATTGTCCTCAGAAAAGTTTTCTTCACAGTTGTGCTCCCCCTGAAGAGAATTTTTCTGGAAAAAGAATTGGTCTTCAAAGAACGTGACATCTTTGGACACAAAATATTTTCTCCTTTCTATCGAGTAACACTTGTACCCTTTATGAGTGGTGGAATATCCAACAAGGATGCATTTGTGAGATCGAGGATCGAATTTGCTCCTATGGGGATCTAGATTATGAACAAACGCTAGGCATCCAAAAACACGAAATTCAAGAGGGGTAGAGGGTCGTGTGTCAGGATAAAATTGCTGGAAACAGTCAATAGGATTTTGATGTTTCAACACACGCGAGGGAATACGGTTAATCAAATAACAAGCAGTGAGAACTGCATCACCCCAAAAGGTCTTTGGTATATTGGCTGTGAACATAAGGGAACGAGAGACATTTAACAAATGTCGGTTCTTTTTTTCTGAGACACCGTTTTGTTGTGGACTATCAACACACGAACTTTGATGAATAATACCATTTTTTAAGAGAAAATCTCCTAGGACAGTATTAAAAAATTCTCTACCATTATCGGTGCGTAACATACGAATACTTTCATTAAACTGAGTGTGAATCATGGAGTGGAAGTTTTGAAACACAGTTGCAACTTCGGACTTTTCTCTTAAAAGATAGACCCAACAAACACGAGTGTGATCATCAGTAAAAGTAACGAACCATTTTTTCCTTGTGAGTGTCACAATGCGGGATGGTCCCCAAATATCACTATGAATTAGGGCAAATGGTTTAGATGCGTGATAAGCTTGAGGTGGAAAAGGAACACGAGTATGTTTAGCTAACTGACAAATTTCACATTGAAATGAATCATCGTTTTTAAACAAGGATGGAAACAAAAATTTCATATAACTGAAACTTGGATGTCCTAGTCTATTATGAAGCAAACTAATGTGCTGAAGCCGAGAGTTTGAGGAGGTGCTAACAACCATTTGAACCAAACCACGCACAGAAAAATCATCCTCAAAGTAATAGAGACCAGCAATTTCCCTAGCACTGCCAATCTTCTTCCCCGAAATCCGGTCCTGAAAAACACAAGAAGAAGGAGAGAATTTCACAATACAATCCATATCACGGGTAAGCTTGCTAATGGACAACAAATTGCAAGACAAGTTGGGAACATGTAATACGGATTTCAAAACAATATTTGATCCAAGTTGGATGGATCCACTTCCAGCAACAGCGGAAAAAGAACCATCGGCGATCTTAACACGATGATTCACAGGACTTGGAGAATAAGACATGAACAATTTTTCACAACCTGTCATATGATCGGTTGCCCCGGAATCAATAATCCAAGGTTCTGCTTTTGTAGTCAGGCCACCGAAGGAATTTACAGAGGTACCTTGCTGGGCTGTCAAAGAGGCGGACTGTGTTGCAGAAAACATTTTTCAAAGTTGATCTAACTGCTCCTTTGAGAAGGTTGTGCCAAGTTGATTAACTGCCACTACGTCGGATGAAACCTGCATCCCTTTTCAATCACGTCCTTTAGCACGATTTGGAGTCCAGTCGGCAGGCTTACCGTGAAGTTTCCAACATGTCTCTCGAGTGTGGTATGGTTTTTTGCAATGATCGCACCATTTCTTCAAGCCTCGCGCATCTGTACGAGAGTCCAAACCACGAGTCACCAAACCAGACGAGTCGGTGGAAGGTGTAGATTGAACAGTCTTCGAAAAATTGCCAAGCATCACTCTCCTACGATGTTCTTCACGTCGTATTTCTGCAAAGATTTCGCCAATATTCGGAAATGGCTTCAATGCAATTAAACGACTGCGGACATCATCAAGCTCCGGATTCAGGCCAGCCAGGAAATCATAGGTGCGATCGGCATCCACCATCTCCTTGTACATCACGACATCGTCCGTGCTTTTCCACGGTTGAGTGATAAATAGGTCTAACTCCTGCCAGAGTTTTGTCAACTCAGTAACATCATTCTCCCCCTGTCGGAGATTGTGAGCATGAGTTCTCAATTCAAACATTTGAGACGAGTTCTGCAGATCTGAGTAAGCAAGAGAGACGGCATCCCAAATACTTTTCGCCGTCAGGAATAAAATATAGGTATCAGCAATGTGATCCTCCATAGAATGAATAAGCCACGCCATGACCATCGAGTTCTGTGATTCCCAAGCAGAGTACTTCGGATCATCAGGGGCCGGCTCTGAAATAGTTCCATCAAGATACCCTTGTCTTCCCTTACCATGGAGAACGGGACCATTTGAGAAAGTTCTTCCCATTCAATTTTTGGGTCGTGATTTGTAGGGAAGTCCGGGACTGTTAGGATCCTAGATCCTAATGCAAGAATTGGGCTATTAACAGGGTTGAGAGTGGACAAATGGCCGTTTTTATTGATTACCAAACTCTGCTATTACATCAAGAGCTTCAGGAAGCTCTGAGATTAATGGAAATGGAAGGAAATTACAAATACGCAGGAAACAAAGATAGAAGGGATTTTCGAGGAATCCCTAACCGCCCAGTGGACAATCCAAGTAGCAAATTCGATGCTCCCCACACTCCCCCCTGCTTCCCCATATATCCACCGATACTCTAACCAACTTTGCACACCTCCCCATAAGGGCCCTCCGTGCCAACCACGCTCTTACCCCGTTCTGACTCAGTTGGGCCTAGGCCCTTCTCCATACCTCTCTTGGGCCTTCTAACGTAAACCTTCCGCACCGGGGGTCTAACATTACCCCCCCTTCGAAAACAACCTTGTCCTCAAGGTTGTGGTGGGGAAATTGGGCCTGAAAAACATCTAGGTGCTCCCATGTAGCCTCCCAATCCGGTAGCCCTTTCCACTTAACCAAACTTCTGCCACTTGCTTCCCACCCCAGGAGGTCCACCTGCCCCTTAGGGCCTCGGAAGGTTCCACCTGAAGTTCCAAATCATCCGAGAGCTGAAGTGGGAGTGGTTGACATCTAGGGTCGCTGCCTCTGAAGGGCTTCAGCTGGGACACGTGGAACACCGGGTGAATTCGAGCGTCTGCCGGTAGCTGCAGGCGATATGCTACCTCACCTATTTTCTCCAAAACCTCAAAGGGTCCGTAAAAGCGTGGAGCCAGTTTCTCATTTGGCCTCCGTGCCAAGGACTTGAGGCGGTAGGGCCTCAACTTGAGGAGAACCCGGTCCCCTGGAGTAAAGGATAGTTCGCGGCGGTGAGCGTCCGCAAACTTTTTCATTCGCTGCTGAGCCAGAACCAAGTGTCCCTTAAGGACGTCTAGTAGCTCATTCCGATGTTGAAGCTGGAGGTTGACCTCCTCTACTGCGGATGGGGAGTCCTGAAATCTGGCCAGTGTAGGAGGATCTTGCCCGTAAACTACCTGAAATGGAGAGTGTTTAGTTGAAGCATTATAAGTAGTGTTGAACCAGAATTCGGCCCACGGCAGACACTGGAACCAGCCACGCGGTTTATCACTAACGAAACAACGGAGGTATACTTCCAAGCACCGGTTCACCACCTCGGTTTGGCCGTCGGACTCGGGATGGTAAGCGGAACTGCGATTCAAGTGAGTTCCCTGCGCACGGAACAGTTCCTGCCAAAAAAGACTCATGAAAAGCGGGTCCCGGTCCGTAATGATAGAACAGGGGATGCCATGGAGTCTAACCACGTCCTTAACAAAAGCCTCAGCCACTCTTTTGGTAGTGAACGGGTGAGACAAGGGCAAAAAATGAGAATACTTGGATAAACGATCGACTACCACTAGGATCGTGTCCATCCCCTGCGATCGAGGCAAGCCGCATATGAAATCCATAGAAATATCCTCCCAAACCCTCGCTGGAATAGGTATAGGTTGCAGCAACCCCGCCGGAACCAGGGCCTCTGTCTTGGAACGTTGGCAAACTGAGCAGTTTGCAACGTAGTTGCGGATGTCGCTTTTCATCCCTCGCCAAAACAGATTGTCTGCCACCCTCTTATATGTCCTCAAAAACCCCGAGTGACCGCCCAAGGCAGAATCGTGGAATTCTTGCAACATCCTGTGTATCTAGGGGGACTTATGTGGTAAAACAACCTTGTCCCTGGTAGCATAAGAGATTTTGGTGTATGGCAAACCCGGAAGCTACTCCTCATCTTGCCGCTGCTCCCGCCTAATCTCCGTCCAGTTCACCCGCTGCGGTATGGACAGAGCTGTGAGCCCCACCGTCTCATCCTCACCACGCCTAGACAGTGCATCCGCTACCCTGTTTGAAGCGCCCGGCTTGTACTGCAGTTCGAAGTCATAACCAAAGAGTTTAATGGCCCAACGGAGGTGAGCGGGAGGCAGAAGCCGTTGATCCATAAGGAACCTTAGGCTTTGCTGATCGGTGCGCACGACAAAGTGGCGCCCAAGTAAGTAGTGGCGCCACTTTTGCACCGCTAAGACGACAGCCATGAGCTCCCGCTCATAAACCGACCTGAATCGTGATGTTTCCGATAACTCTTTGCTGAAGAAGGCTATGGGCCTTCCCCTCTTGCATTAACACAGCCCCCAAACCTGATCCGGAGGCGTCAGTTTCCACTATGAAGAGCTTGGAGAACTCCGGCATTGCTAGGACCGGCAGGGTGGTCATGGCCTGCTTGAGGGCGTTAAACGCAGCCCCTGCCTCCGGGGTCCATTTGTACTCTCCTCGTTTGAGGAGCTCGGTCATCGGCCTCGCCAGCTGTCCGAAGTTGCGAACGAATTGCCGGTAATAGCCAGCTAGCCCCAAAAAACCCCTAACTCCTCGGACGTTCTTGGGTGTGGGCCAAGCCACCACGGCTTCTATTTTGGCCGGATCAGCCGCCACACCGGCTGCCGATATCACATGTCCCAAGTACTCTAACCGGTGCTGGCCGAATGCGCATTTTTTTCGGTTCGCGAACAACTGCTCACCCTGTAAGACTTGTAGGACCGCTGCGAGATGTTCCTGATGTTCGGCCTAAGTGCGGCTGTAAACCAAGATGTCGTCGAAGAACACCAGTACAAAATGGCGCAAGTAAGGCTGAAAAACCTTATTCATAAGCGGCTGAAATGTGGCCGGCGCGTTTGTCAAGCCGAACGGCATGACCAAGAATTCATAGTGCCCCTCGTGTGTCCGGAATGCAGTCTTTTCCACATCAAATTCCCTGACTCGAATTTGATGATATCCCGCCCTCAAGTCTAATTTTGAAAACACTGTCGCCCCATGTAATTCGTCCAACAGCTCATCAATGACGGGAATTGGAAATTTGTCTGGAACGGTGAGCTGGTTAAGGGCTCGGTAGTCCACGCAAAAACGCCAACTGCCGTCTTTTTTTTTTTTACTAAAAGAATAGGGCTGGAGAAGGGGCCATTGCTTGGCCGGATGACCCCGGACGCCAACATTTCAGCCACGAGCTTCTCTATCTCATTCTTCTGTACTTGGGGGTACCGGTACGGCCGAATGTTAGGCGGTTCCGCCCCTAGTTTGAGAACAATCTGGTGATCCCGTGCTCGGTTTGGTGGTAGACCACACGGTGTCTCAAACACAGTAGAGAACTTCGCTAAGACCCCCTGTAATGCCTCCGGTTCCTTGGCTCGGGACCCTTGAACATCTGCCCCCTCGATAGCATGTATTTCTAATAGCGCCCCTGCCATATCCCCGTGGCATGTCCGGGTTAAAGTCTTCAAACTCACCGGTTCCAGCTTCAGTGTTGGGTCTCCAGCTAAACAGACCCAACCTGCCTCGGACTTGAATTTCAGGGTGAACTTTTGCCAATCGGCCCTGACCTCCCCCAGAGTTTGTAACCACGCCACCCCCAAAACCACCTTTGCACAGCCCAGTTCAAACGGAACGAATTCCCCCAAAATCGAGTACCCCTGAATTTTGAGTTCTACCCCCTTACACACTCCTTGCCGTTTAAAACAGGCACCATTACCAACCTGAATTCTATAGGTGCCTGTAGTTGCGAGGGGAATTTGTAGTTCCCTCACAACCCGAAGCGACAGGAAATTGTGGGAAGCCCCACTGTCTACCAAGACCATCACCTCCCGGCTGCCGATGGTTCCCCTCAGCTTCAGGGTGTTGGCCGACGAGACTCCCATTAGAGAATTAAGTGAGATGCCCGCCATCCCTTCAGCCTCTTCTATGGGTGGCTCCCCTGCCTCTACGGAATCTTCAACCTTCTCCTCTTCCTCTTCCGACACCAGGAGCACCTGCAACTGCTGATTCTTGCAGCGGTGTCCCGGTCCATATTTCTCATCGCACCTATAGCACAACCCCTTGGCTCTTCGTCGCTGGATCTCGTCATCGGTGAGCCTCCTAAAGCTAGCCCCACCCCCTTCTCCTGTACTAGTCTGTTGTGGCGGCCACGTCCGAGGTCGGTGGAAGGGCACCGACTCTTTTCCTAAGTTGTACTGAAGGGAGTTCCCTGAGAATCCCGTAGCAGGATTGGGCTTCTCACTCAAGCCCGATCCCTTACCCGAATCGTCATACTTCCATCCCCGGCCCAACTTCCCTCTCCTAAGTTTCTCTACAGCCTCATTCCTATCCTCAATCTGTTGGGCCAGGTCCATTACCTCTTGGAGGTTAATGGGCCGATGCAATTTCACTTCAGCCCTCACATCCTCCCGTAACCCATTAAGAAAGGCTCCACGGAAAATAGGTTCAGGCATACCTCTCATTGATGCGGCCAACGGCTCAAAGCGATCGCGGTAGTCAGCCACCGTACTGTCCTGCCGCAGCGCCATCAGCCTCTCCGTCGGGTCGCCGTCCTTGGTACGGCTGAAGCGGTGGAGGATAGTGGTTTTCAAGTCGCGACAACCGGCGAACGGTTCCTGTGAGTCCAACCATTGGAACCAGCCAAGGGCTCTCCCTCCATGCAAACCGAGGCTGCCATTACTTTCTCTCCTTCCTCTACTCCGTTAATGGCGAAGTAGCGTTCTGCGCGGAACATCCACCCGTATGGGTCGTCCCCCTGGAATATCGGCAACTCTAGTCGTCGTCCCCGGTGATCATTTCGGCCGCGAACCCGTTCCGGCGACTCGTTCTGCAACCGTCGGTCTCGGTCCCGTACTGGTTCCCGCCGCTGAGGATTCGGCGGTTGAGCCTCGAGATGGCGGCCCATCATAGCCTCTAGTCGGAGAAGGGAACCCTGTACGCCGCCGATCTGGATTCCCAAAGCCACCACGTCCTCCTGAAGCTGAGGTACGTGATCCACCATTGCTCCCATCAACCATACGTTCTCTCTGATCGCCTCTACCTCCTCTTCCACCCCAGAGATGCGCTCCGTCGTGTTCGCCGCCGGTACCCCGTGAGCCATGGACCGCGGCTCTGATACCAAAATGTTAGGATCCTAGATCCTAATGCAAGAATTGGGCTATTAACAAGGTTGAGAGTGGACAAATGGCCGTTTTTATTGATTACCAAACTCTGCTATTACATCAAGAGCTTCAGGAAGCTCTGAGATTAATGGAAATGGAAGGAAATTACAAATACACAGGAAACAAAGATAGAAGGGATTTTCGAGGAATCCCTAACCTCCCAGTGGACAATCCAAGTAGCAAATTCGATGCTCCCCACACTCCCCCCTGCTTCCCCATATATCCACCGATACTCTAACCAACTTCGCACACCTCCATAAGGGCCCTCCGTGCCAACCACGCTCTTACCCCGTTCTGACTCAGTTGGGCCTGGGCCCTTCTCCATACCTCTCTTGGGCCTTCTAACGTAAACCTTCCGCACCGGGGGTCTAACAGGGACTGAATATCAGATATTGTAGTGGGAACAATTTTAGGGATTGGTATATCTGATTTTTTCTACACTATAGAATATTAGAATGCGGAGTGTGTTTATTGTAGCTACTCTCACATTCTTACTATTTAAAGTTTTTCTTTATCTATTTTGTTGTCTTCTATGTACTTCCCCTAAAGCATCAGTTTTTCATTCTCTGCATTTTCTTCAGCTTTTCTCTCTTCTTTTGTGTTATTCTCTCTCTCTCGTCTTTTTGCTATTTAGAATCGCCATCAACTTGATTGATGAGGTCGACGTCTACGCTTTTGTGGCGAACTCTACTATATTTCGTGATTCCATTTTTTTGGTGCGTGTTTTGTTCTTGAGAAAGTGTGGGAAAATCGAATGAAAGATTGGGTATGATTCTCTGTACATTTTCGTTTGCTAATCTCAGTTGGTCGAGTGACTTTTAAAGGTAATAATTATTGTGTCTGTTCATTTGATCTGTATTCTTTTTTTATTTTTTTTATTTTATTGCTTTTGTTTCCTAGTTGATTGATCTCTCTTTGATTGTGTTTTCTCAAAGTCAATCTTTTTTCGTTTGGAGCGACAATTTTCTAGATTGAAGGTTTTTTTTTTCTTTCTGAAGTGTTAATTTCTTCATTGGACAAAAACTATTGTTGTACTTTTTCCCTATAAGGTGTTCGGTCGGCCATTATTTTTAGATTTGGTTAGGGATTGGTCATCGTTTTTGTAGTTTCGTTTGATTTTTGTTTCAACACTTAGCTTTTTATTTGTACTTTTGAACCTGGTCTGCCAAAGGAAAACTCCCTCTGCTTTCTAGTGTTCGTTTTTCAGCTTAATAATATCCTCGTTTCTTTTCCAAAAAAAAAAATTATTGTGAGAAATTGCATTAACTGGAATGGTTTTTTTTGTCCTTTCTCCTATTTGGTTAGGTCGTAGCCTAGGCTGTGCGGGTCTTTTATGTTTTGCAAACATTCCATTGTTTTACAATTTAATTTGAGAACTCTTCTTAAAGAGAAGCAGTATTTTTCTGAGTTTTTGTCTTCAAGGTTAATTTTTTCTTTATAATTGTTGTGTATCCGATCTCGTAAAAATATATTGAAAAAGGAAGCATCTGTACTTCTTCTATCAATTTAATTTCTTAATGATCAAATTGGAAGTGGAAATGGAGAAATAAACAAGAAAATTGCAAATGCCTTCATTTTGTAGAGTTTCTTTGGCTACCAAGCAGGTTGAGAAAGGTTTGGCAAAAATTGTAAATTATGTTAACAGTGAAGAAGTTCTTGTTCAGGTTGTGTTAATAGTTATTGTTTTTGTTCTTCAATTTACTACACACCCCTTGAATTGATTTGTTTTACTCTACCTCAACCATTTTGATTTTTTACCGCCTGATGTAACATGTTCATTTGCACTACCATTTCTAATCTTGGAGAAATAAACAAGAAAATTGTAAATGTCTTCTTTTTGTAGAGTTCCAAGGTATAATCTACCTCTAGTTTTCAATCCTCATAATTTATGTTAACAGTAACTAAAAAAATAGTAAATTATGTTAAAAGTGAAGAAATCTTGTTCAGGTTGTGTTAATCATTATTGTTTCTGTTCTTCAGTTTACTACCCACCCCTTGAATTTATTTGTTTTACTCTTCCTCAACCATTTTTTTATTTTTTACCCCCTGATGTACATGTTCATTTGCACTACTATTTCTAACATTGGAGAAATAAACAAGAAAATTGCAAATGCCTTCTTTTTGTCAAGTTTCTTTGGCTATCGAGCAAGCAGGTTGAGAAAGTTTTGGCTCGCATAGTTAGAATCATGTCGGTTGCCATTCATTAAGCAAAGGCAACCTTACTTCCAAGGTCATAACCTATGTTAACCGTCACTAAAATGTAATAAGTTATGTTTACAGGGAAGTTCTTGTTTAGGTTGTGTTAATAATTATTGTTTTTGTTCTTCGGTTTATTACACACTTCTTGAATTGATTTAGTTTACTTCTCCACAACTATTTTGGACTAATTACAAAAATTCCACTTGAATTATGCCCCTTGTAACACTTTGCTCTTGGTTCTTCAAAACATAACATTCATTTCCCTTAAACAATGAAACATTAATAAAAATGCTCCATTAAAAAATTTAACAGTTTTTTACACGTGTCACATACATATCATATGTTAAACAATTTAGAGCACAATTAGTATTTTACCCACGCACCCACGTGACAGGCACAGTTCCTTTTTATTTTTATTTTTCCTAAACGAATGGTTTTTTATTTTCCATTTGCTATTTTTAACCTAAAAAATGTTCATAACAACTCCATACATTTTTTATTGTATAAATAAAAAAATTCAAAAAATTTTTAACTTACAGTCAATTAATGGTGGATGTTTCGTAATTAAAAGTTCAAATTTAAATTAGTTTTGAATTAAATTTCATTCTAGAGTTACCAAAATACCCCTAAAATAACTTATTAAATGTCAATTTCCATTAAAAATTTAACGGAGGGAGCTTTCTTGTTAACATTTCATTCTTTTGTGGGACGGGATGTTATTTTTGAAAGATCAGTGGGCAAAGTGTTACAAGGGGTATAATTCGTGGGGAATTTTTGTAACTAATCCCAACTATTTTAATTTTTTACCCCCTGATGTACATGTTCATTTGCACTACTATAGGGGTATAAGTCGGGGGAAACTTTTGTAATTAATCCTAACTATTTTGATTTTTTGCCCCCCTGATGTACATGTTCATTTGCACTACTACTTCTAATGTAGGGATATTCATTTTCTAATCATTAACTCTAGGGCAAACAAGTCAACTTCCCTATGATATGCTCGTTAGTTCTTGGTCATGCCTCTATTGTAACGACTTGGAAGATTGTCTAATTCTTTTTATTAGCAGTACTTGCAGACCTTTTTTTCTTTGTACTGGTATGCAGCTTATGGTGCTTTTGTTTTAATATATTACTTTTACTAATTATATCATTTCTCAATCTCATTTTGTCTTGGTGAAAAGAGAGAAATTGTATTTGACCATTGGAGAAAGTAATTCCTCCTTGACCGTGTTTCCAAAATTTGACTTAGTTGTGGCCCAGTGAAAATTCTTTATCTTTGTTTCTTTCTTTATTGCCCTAAATAAATATACATGATCATGGATTTTAGTATAATTGTATTCTGTTTTTGAGATATAAGATAGATCGCGATCCCCTGTTCTTTATATGTTGAATTTTCTCATAGCTTGACTGGGAATTGGTTCTTTTTCATGCTTTTCCTTGTTAGCATAACGGTAGCATACGTTGTTTTCTTTTTTTAAAAATATATCACTTCTACTAATTATATTTCTTTATTTTCAACATCATGGCCATCTCATGTTTAAAAAACAAATTCATGTTTTTTCTTATAATTTGTCATGTATTAAAAAAATCTATTTTTAAAAATGAATTAAACTCTAATAAAAAATCTATTTTCTAACAATATTATGGGTTGTTTGGTTGCTAGATTCATACCATGATTCGAATCATAGTTCGTGGTTCGTTACAGTATTTTCTCTCATAAAAAATACACGTAAACTGAAAATAATTTTGAATCCATCAACCAAACATCCACTTAAAAGTACGGTTGGTTTACTATAGCTACCCTCACATATGTACTGTTCAAAGTTTTCGTCTTTCTAATTTGTCGCTTCCTTTTTTTCTCCTCAACAGTCTTTTTGCACCCATCTCTCTCGTCGAGCTCACATCTTTCTCCTCTTTCTTTTCATTTGTTTCCCTTCTGCCTTTCGCTCTTATCTCTCTCTGCAACTCTCATTCCTCCAAAAACTTCCCTCTTGTTTTCCTTTTTGGTGAGCTTTCAAGAGACACGAGAACACAAGCCCACCACCCAATACCCAGAAAAAGGAAACAAGAGAGGAAGAGAAACGGAATCATCCCGTCCACCATCCAAGCCAAGCAGTAGGTACCCTCCTTTTCTATCTTCTTTGATATGTGGGTTTTGATGGTTTTCATGTAATTGCTTTATCTCCTATTTTATATGTGTTAGTTTATGTGGTTTCTTCAACTTTTTATTTGAATATGTTTGTTATGGGTTCAGGTACCTGAAAATTCCTATCTTTTATGTATTAGTTTATGTGGTTTCTTCTGAACCTTTGTTTAGTTGTAGAATAGGTAATACCTAAAGAAATGTAGAAAAGAGTAGTTGAATTCTTATGGTTTTGGATATCGTTGCTTTCTTATTGTTCTGGGCTTTGATTGAATTTGAAGAGTTTAGTTTCTAGGGAATGGAGTTTCTTCAAGGTATCTCTAAGCAGTTGATCTTCTCCAATTTGTTTCTTGAGACCTTGTTCCTTGTTGTCTTGCTCAGGTATGACAATTTTCCACAGTTTTTCTTTATATTTGTGTTTACCATTACTATTTCTGCTTCAGTGACGAAGAAATGAAAAAACATCATAATATTAATGAAAATAAAACTTAAAATTTTGTAGTTACTTTATTGATGTCTAGGTCAAAGAACCATTCGTTGTGCTAAACAAACGGATCACAGAAACAATTTCTCATCCTCTGTTTCTCCCTTTCTGGTCGAACAACTGTTTCTCATTCTTTAATGGGTGATTATTTTTTAATTTTTTTACTTGTTTATGTCAATTTATATACATTGAATATAAATGTAAGCGATTGATGTATATTCTTTTTTGTATTCAAATATTATGCTACCGCTACTTAAGTAAAATGTGTTCTTAGGATTTGAATCATGGAAACATTATTTAGAAGCTTCCTTATTGAGTTTCAAACTTTAACATTTCGGATTTTCTTTGTGGAATTGTTTATAGTTTTATTTTTAGTCACGTTAGATTTCTTTTATCTCTCCTGTTCATATGATGTAAACGGGAATCAAGCTCTTCAATTTCTCATCAAGATTGGAATATCATTTGGGGACATCATAAACGCTGATTGTACTGGTATTTAGTCCTGTCAATGGTGTTATTTGATTGTGTTTGTTTTAATTAAATTTCTTTAGTTCACTTTTTTTATTTATTCCGATTGGCTTTTTGCAATCTTGAATGTGGTAGTTTGTTATCTTAATTTTGCAAATCGAATTATTTACTGGCAAAATTGGCAAAAAGGTCCTCCAATGTTGCAACCACAAACTCTTGCCTACGTTATGAAAGGAAAAACAATGAAAATTGGTTCTCAACTTAAAAACAATAGATACACACTTGTTTCCCACAAGCTTTTATGTTTGATTTCTCATTTTTAGGTTTTCTATCCATATCGTTTGTGGCGTCTATAGGTTTGCTACAGAAATATTCCATGACTTGCATGAAGAAGTGACGGCGACTGCTACAAAGAGGACATGGTCTGATGGCTCGCGTTCAACAACTGGAAGCAGAATTTCCTCCCATTGAGAAGGCACTCTTGTCATAAACTAATCTTTCTTCATTTTTCTACAATGCCGGTTAGATTATATGGTGCATGTTTCGTTTATATATGGATAGTTAAAACGGCTATTGATATTTTGTGATAAATTATAGGTCTAAGTGGTTTATCTTAAGTGTAGTTTGGACACTGTTGATGTACTACTAATAGTGATGAAACAGATGCAATTCTTATTTTTTTTTTCATTTTCATTTTCTATGTTACAACACATGTCTTGGACCATAATTTTAGGCCTAGAATAGTCTCTTTGAGATAGTTTTATTTTGGAGGTCTTCTTTTTATCTTTTCTATAAATAAGAAGCTGACTTTTAGGAGCCTAAGAATGCATGGAGGTACAAACGGCATTTCTAGCACGTAATCTAATGAAAAAAATAATAGAAGAATAATCTCTTCTACTCCAAGTAATTATTGTTCTAAGCTGATGATCAAAGATAGTAATTGTAAACTGTTTTGTGATGGTTAGCATGAAGAGAAAAAAATTATATGATCATTCTAGCATTTGGTATTTTTCATTGGATGAGGCAAATTGTAAAACATATATTAGAAAAAGATTGTTAAATGTATGAAATTTTATTTATTTACTGCATTAGGAAACTAGTCTAACATTTTGAGTACATAGTTCATGATGTTTTTGTCTTGGAAAGCTTCTATTGATTTTGCTTATACTACATAAAAAGGTTACTATGTGCAAGGAATTCAATGTTTAATTGCATGATATGACCCACATTATTCAACTATAGGTGTTGATTGGCATCCCAATTTGCGTTCTAAACAAAATCTAATTGTCTGTGGAGACTTGCCTTGCTTTGTAATGGACTCTTATGAGAAGGCCCAGGGCCCACCGCGGTTATTCCTTCTGGACAAGTACTGTACTTTAGTGTTTTTACTCAAGTTATGTTGATTTGAAGATCGGACTGAAACAATTGACTTTGCAACTTGGGAAGTCTTAGAATCCCTGTTAGCTTCTAATAGGTTCGATGTTGCGGGAGCAGGAGCATGTTTGAAGCATTATACTGATTCATCGTTCTTCAAGATAGAAGCAACATCATCTTTAATCGCAACTGTAGAGATTCAACGAGAAAAGAAGAACCGCAAAGTGAAGGTATTATAATGAAATGACTGTCACTGCAATAAACATACAAATTGTTGTGGCAATGTATGAAGTTAAAGATTATTAAACTATTTAAAACTGTAAGACATCTATTTATATTTGTCTCCAAATATGAATACTTAGAGGATGATAGGATTATGTTAGTAATTAGTAATCAATATAATAAGTAGTTAGTGGTTTGTTATGTTTGTTAAATAGTTACTAGTTAGTTAGTTCTTGGAATTTGTGTGAGGAATAAGAGTTAGAAGTATAAATAGATTAGGAGGTAGGATAAGTGGGCATCGAATCATTTGTACAATCTTCCGAGAGAAGGAACCCTAGGAGAGCACGGGATCTCTCGAAAATCCCCTTATCTTTCTGTATTTAGTTTTCTGCCATTAATACAATCAAGCTACTATAGAACTTCTTCTGGAATTCTATCTCAATTCTACTTACCGTGGTCTGGAGCTTAACATTTGGTATCAGAGCACTTTCTGGGGTATAGAAATGGCTGGAACGTGTGGACTTTGGCAGCGACTAGAAATGCTAATGTTCTCAGGAGAATATCCAGATTCTTGGATCGTAAAAGTGGAAGAATATCATCAAAAAAATCAATTTTTAGAACGTGAAAAGATTTGGTTCGCAGAGGAATTCATGGAAGATGAGGCACTAGATTGGTTTCAGTGGGAAGATAGAAGACGACCATTTGTTTGTTGGAATGAATTCAAGATGAATTTGCTTCAACGCTTCATACCAACACAAAGATTGCTTTCGGAAATGAATATGAAGGTTTGGCCACAGAACGTAGGAATGATTTCAGATCTTCATATTTCTGGCGGTGGCTCGTCACAACCAGATTTGGAACGTCAAAACCGACGCACGAACTTATAGAAAACGCGAAGAGATCTGGAATTGCATGAGGCCGACGGCACTCCAAGCAATTTTTTGCGATCTGGTGCGATATCGCTTAGATCTGAGTCAATCGGCATCAATTTGGTGGCCAAGAAGATGGAAGAGAGACTAGGTTCTGAGGAAGAACAGTTGAGCGCGGTGTGGGAGGGAATTTCGAAGGAGATGGACAGAGTTAAGGGCGCTTTACAGAAGATTCCAGCCAGGGAGAAGAACGTGATGTTAATTTTGGGAAAATTAGATTTATTAATGCAGAACCAAGGGAAAAAGAGCCCGGGGATCAAGGGAACTTTGGAGGACCTACCTTCGTCCCATTCGAAGAGGACGGCGGAAGACGACAGCGGAGGTGGATCGGGAACTGGGTTGAATCGGATCATTGAATTGGCTCAGAGGGTGGAGGATCGTAATATGGCCTTAAAGGTGGCTAAGGGAACGACATCTAGCACCTGGATACGACAGCAACCTCACATTCAGCCTTTTCGAAGCCAATCAACAAGTTTACTCAAAGCTGCCACACCAAACGACAAGTCGTACGAACTTTCTCCAAACGACAAGTTGTTTTCTCCAAGAGGTATGCCCTCTGTTAGACATTTTTCAGAGATCCCGGTGGGACTTGGACCGATACGCGCAATTGCAACACGGAGGGACCCGATTCCGGCCGGATTTGGACCGGGTCAGGTGATTCCTCTGAACTTGAGTGGGATCCCAACCAGATTGGGACCGGCTTGCGCGATTCCAGAGCTCGCGATGAGGGAAGGCGACTTGGTCTGGGCGAAATCGCCCTAGATCTCGAAGACCCACGGCGGAAGGGGCTATTTCACGATGGGCTGTGGTCGGAGGGGGAGCGGTGGTCTCGCGCGGCAACGTTTGGGGCTAGGCTCACAATTTCCGACGCGGCTGAGGCTGGGCTTGGCAATTTGGCTGCGGTTTGGACTGGCACACATGATTCTGGCAATGTTGAGGCTGTTTCCGGCCGGTATAGTAGCGACCCACTCAATTCCGGTGATATTATGGTTAGGGCATGGAAGTTTGGCTTAAAACCTGGGGTCGGTGGGGCTGAGTTTTGAACTTCCGGCCAAATGAGAGTTGGGTGTTTCCGGTGTGGGCAGGACCGATTCTAGCGTGATTGGGTATGGGCTGCGTAATTCCAACATTATTGGGCCTACTTCTGGCTCCATAGGGGCTGGGCCAAAAAAATTCAACGAAAGTGGGACCAATTTCAGCAAGTTATGTAATGGGTCCTCAAATTTTGGCCCAAATTGGACTGAGTCTGGGAATTCCAGCACTCCTGGGGCTAGGGCTGGAGAAATTGACTTCATTGGAGTAGGACTTGGACACTCTGCAAATGGAAGATGTGATATTTCCGAGTTTGTAACTCCAAAAACCAAAATTTCTATGTTTCATGGACTGAACAATGGCTCTAATGGGTTTTTTGCTCTCGATTACACTTCCGTGGCACCTTTCCCGCCTTGGTTTGTCACCGTTGAAGTTGGCTCTTCAAGGATTGCGATGCCCTTCAACATTCTGAAAGGTGGGCTTGACGACATGGGAAGGAGATGGCGTCATTCCACTGCGGTTACTTGACCACACCTTGAGGACAAGGTGTCTTGGGGAGGGGAGTAATGATAGGATTATGTTAGTAATTAGTAATCAATATAATAAGTAGTTAGTGGTTTGTTATGTTTGTTAAATAGTTACTAGTTAGTTAGTTCTTGGAATTAGTGTGAGGAATAAGAGTTAGTAGTATAAATAGATTAGGAGGTAGGATAAGTGGGCATCGAATCATTTGTACAATCTTCCGAGAGAAGGAACCCTAGGAGAGCACGGGATCTCTCGAAAATCCCCTTATCTTTCTGTAATTAGTTTTCTGCCATTAATACAATCAAGCTACTATAGAATTTCTTCCTTATTACCTTTTAAGGAGTTTAATTTTTTAGTACATGTTAGAATGATTAATAAATTGGACTGGGTGAATCTATTTGAGACTTTACCATATTAATTTGATAATTGTTTTGTCAAATTAAAATAAGCACTCTGTAATCTTTTATAAAAGGAGGTTCATGAACATGCTCTTATTTAAATAGTTTATTTCCCTTTTCAAGTTCCAACTACTTGGCATCTCCAAATTCCAAACAAGACATTTGATGTATGCGTTATTCTTGACTTCTAGTGCAATATGTTATATAGGCTTTTAGGTTATTACATGAAAATCTCGGGTATCTTTAAGCTTAGGTTGGATTCTAATACTAGAAACACATACTTTCTGACGTAGTGAACATGTGTTAGATCATAATATATATGGAGTTACGAGTACTTAGGTGCATCAATTCATGAATTTTGCATGTTCGCGTTATACACATCTATATAAATATTCATAAATTAATATACACAGACACATTTTGTATATACGCGCATGGGTGAATGCTGAATAGATGAAGAAATATATGTACTTGTCAATACTGTGTCGGCTACCTAATGGCCAAAGTATTTGTGAAAGTAACTTGTTTAGTAACGAAAAAGAGCTTCTTCTCAGTACAACTTTAGTGTCATACTCGTTGAAATTTTTTTCTTTAGTGGAACGGAGAGACCACCCCAGAAGTTGTACCAACGTCACATACAAAGTGAGTGTTCTTAATTCATGTGGCTTCACTGTATACATAACATTGCAGTGTTGGTGGTATGCATTTTTTAGGCATAGATTGGCGACTGATTTTTTTAATATATATTTTTTTCAAGCTGTGCAGATCTCATCAGTTGTTCCTTGAGGAATGTATGACCCTGCACGTCTGTTCGCTACTAGAACAGATACGAACTAAGGTTAGGGCTTACCGTTTCTATCCAACTCGATAGTTAATTGGATTTTTTTTTATCTTGAATTTTGTGGCAATTGTTATATTGTTTTGTCTGTGGCCTCAGTCATTCAACTTGAAGCCTGCTGCAGCGACAAGGCCCAGCATTCCAGGTCCTACTCCTAAAACTAACTTGAAGGTTGCTGCAATATTGGAGAAAGCAAATGCAATTCGTCAGGTTCTCTCTCTCTCACTCTTCCTCTCTCTCTGCCTTCCTCTTTCTCCTAGTTGTAAACTAAGGAATAAAATAGAAAATTTAGATACATTTAAAGATTAACAAAATGGAAGATATCAGAAAAGCATATATAAAAAATTTGGTGAAAAAAGATTTAATTTCATACTATTTTTTCAATCTCATTCGTCTTGGTGAAAAAAGAGAAACTGTATTTGACTATAAGATACTTGATGTTGGATTTTGGTGTAAATGTATTCTTTTTTTGAGATATAAGATAGATCACGCTCCCAGTTTTTTTTTACTAATGAGCACACTTTGTCCATGAAAATGGAACTTTTTGTTGAATTTTCTCATAGCATGAACGGGAATTGGTTATCTTTCTTGCTTTTCTTTTTTAGCATAACGGTAGCTTATGGTGCTTTTTTCTTAAATATATCAATTCTACTAATTATATTTATATACCAATTCTACTAATATATCAATTCTAGCTTATGGTGCTTCTTATGGTGCTCCTTCATACTACATTATAGACCCAAGGTACCTAATCTTCTTAGAAGCCCCAACTTCCTATGGTGCTCCTTTGTCGTTTTCTTTTCTTTTTTTTTTCCTTACAGCTACTCTACTCTTTTTTCCCCTCCCCTGAAGCGTCAGTGTTCTGACATAAAAAAATGTCAATTTTTGACACTCCAAGCCTTTTTGACGTCGTTTTTATTTTATTTTATTTTTCAAAGATGAAAAATAGGAAAAATCGTAAAAAATAGAATATTCATCAAATAATAGTGCCGCTTGTTGGATTAATTCCTAAAAATCATATATTAATTTTAGAATGTGAAACATAAATAAAAATGTTAATTTTTAACTCATCTTGACCACTTGGCGCCCCACTGCGCAGGCCGAGTGTTTTTTGGTAGCGTTTTCTTTTCTCATAATTCGAAGTCATTTTTTGCAAGCACACTCAGAATAATGTAAGGATCGTGTCTGCAAAATTTCAGAATGTTTTGACATCGTTTTTATTTTATTTTATTTTTCAAAGACAAAAAATAGTGAAAATCATTAAAAATAGAATATCAAGCAAAAAATGGTACCGTTTGTTGCATTAATTCCTAAAAATCATGTATTAATTTTAGAACGCAAAAGATAAAAAAAAAGTTAATTTTTGACCTATCTCGGCCACTTGGCGCCTCACTGTACGGGTTGGGGGCTTTTTGGCAGCGTTTTCTTTTTTCATAATTCCATTCCATTTTTTGTAGGCATGCTCAAAATAATGTAAGGATCGTGTCTGAAAAATTTGAGAACTTTTTGACGTCGTTTTTATTTTATTTTATTTTTTAAAGATGAAAAATAGGAAAAATCATAAAAAATAGAATATTCATCAAAAAATAGTGCCGCTTGTTGCATTAATTCCTAAAAATCATATATTATTTTTAGAATGTGAAACAAATAAAAATGTTAATTTTTGACTCATCCTGACCCCTAGGCGCCCCACTGCACAAGCCGGGTGCTTTTTGGCAGCATTTTCTTTTTTCATACTTCGAGGTTATTTTTTGCAGGCATGCTCAGAAAAATGTAAGGATCGTGTCTGTAAAATTTTAGAACTTTTTGATGTTTTTATTTTATTTTATTTTTCAAAGATGAAAAATAGGGAAAATCAGAAAAAAAGAAAAAAAGAATATTCATCAAAAGATGGTGCCGCTTGTTGCATTAATTCTTAAAAGTCGTGTATTAGTTTTAGAACGCAAAAGATAAATAAAAATTTGAATTTTTGACCCATCTCATCCCCTGGGCGCCCTACTATGCTAGCGAGACTTTTTGGCATTGTTTTCTTTTTTCATAATTTGATGTTATTTTTTACACTCATTCTCAAAATAATGTAAGGACCGTGTCTGTAAAATTTCAGAACTTTTTTACGTCGTTTTTATTTTATTTAATTTTTCAAAGACGAAAAATAGGAAAAATCATAAAAAGTAGAATATTCATCAAACAATGCTTCCACTTGTTGCATTAATTACTAAAAAACATATATTAATTTTAGAATGTAAAACTTAAATAGAAATGTTAATTTTTAACTCATCCCAGCCACATGTAGCACCACTGCGCGGGCCGGGTGTTTTTTGTTAGCGTTTTATTTTTTCATAATTTGATGTCATTTTCTGCAGGCATGCTCTGTAAGGATCGTGTCTGTAAAATTTCAAAATGTTTTACATCATTATTTTATTTTATTTTTCAAAGATGAAAAATAAAGAAAATCATAAAAAATAGAATATTCATAAAAAAACGGTGCCGATTGTTGCATTAATTCCTAAAAATCATGTGTTAATTTTAGAATGTAAAAGATAAAAAAATGTGAATTTTTGACTCATCCTAGACACTTGTCGCCCCACTACGTGGGCCGAGGGCTTTTTGACAGAGTTTTCTTTTTTCATAATTCGATTCCATTTTTTGCAGGCATGCTCATAATAATGTAGGGATCATGTCTATAAAATTTCAGAACTTTTTGACGTCGTGTTTATTTTATTTTATTTTACAAAGACGAAAAATATGGAAAATCATAAAAAATAGAATATTTATCAAAAAAATGATGCTGCTTGCTGCATTAATTCCTAAAAATCATATATTAATTTTTAAATGTGAAACATAAATAAAAATGTTAATTTTTGATTCATCCCGGCCTCTGCGTAAGCCGGGTGCTTTTTGGCAACGTTTCTTTCTTCATAATTCGTGGCTATTTTTTGCAGGCATACTCAGAAAAATGTAAGGAATGTGTCTGCAAGATTCCAGAACTTTTTGACGTGATTTTTATTTTATTTTATTTATCAAAGACGAAAAATATGGAAAATCAGAAAAAATAGAATATTCATCAAAAGATGGTGCCGCTTGTTTCATTAATTCTTAAAAGTCGTGTATTAGTTTTAGAATGCAAAAGATAAATAAAAATGTGAATTTTTGACCCATCTCATCCCCTGGGTGCCCCACTGCGCTAGCGAGACTTTTTGGCATCGTTTTCTTTTTTCATAATTTGATGCCATTTTTTACACGCATTCTCATAATAATGTAAGGACCGTTGTCTGTAAAATTTCAGAACTTTTTGACGTCGTTTTTATTTTATTTAATTTTTCAAAGACGAAAAATAGGGAAAATCATAAAAAGTAGAATATTCATCAAACAATGCAGCCGCTTGTTGCATTAATTACTAAAAAACATATATTATTTTTAGAATGTGAAACTTAAATAGAAATGTTAATTTTTAACTCATCCCAGCCACATGTAGCCTCACTGCGCGGGCGGGGTGTTTTTTGTTAGTGTTTTATTTTTTCATAATTTGATGTCATTTTCTGTAGGCATGCTCTGTAAGGATCGTGTCTGTAAAATTTCAAAATGTTTTGACATCGTTTATTTTATTTTATTTTTCAAAGACAAAAAATAAAGAAAATCATAAAAAATAGAATATTCATCAAAAAATGGTGCCGATTGTTGCATTAATTCCTAAAAATCATGTGTTAATTTTAGAATGTAAAAGATAAAAAAAAATGTGAATTTTTGACCCATCCCAGACACTTGTCACCCCACTACGTGGGCCGAGGGCTTTTTGACAGCGTTTTCTTTTTTCATAATTCGATTCCATTTTTTGCAGGCATGCTCATAATAATGTAGGGACCGTGTCTGTAAAATTTCAGAACTTTTTGACGTCGTGTTTATTTTATTTTATTTTATTTTATTTTTTAAAGACGAAAAATATGGAAAATCATAAAAAATAGAATATTTATCAAAAAATGGTGCTGCTTGCTGCATTAATTCCTAAAAGTCATATATTAATTTTTAAATTTGAAACATAAATAAAAATGTTAATTTTTGACTCATCCTTGCCTCTGGGAGCCCCACTGCGCAAGCCGGGTGCTTTTTGGCAGCGTTTTCTTTCTTCATAATTCGTGGCTTTTTTTTTTTACAGGCATGTTCAGAAAAATGTAAGGAACATATCTGCAAGATTTCAGAACTTTTTGACGTCATTTTTATTTTATTTTATTTATCAAAGACAAAAAATTTGGAAAATCAGAAAAAATAGAATATTTATCAAAAAATTGTGCCGCTTATTGCATTAAATCTTAAAAATTGTGTATTAGTTTTAGAATGCAAAAGATAAATAAAAATGTAAATTTTTGACCCATCTCATCCCCTGGGTGCCCCACAGCACTAGCTAGAGACTTTTTGGCAGCGTTCTCTTTTTTCATAATGTGATGACATTTTTTACATGCATGCTCAGAATAATGTAAGGATCGTGTCGGCAAAATTTCAAAACTTTTTGATCTCATTTTTATTTTATTTTATTTTTCAAACACGAAAAATAGGGAAAATCATAAAAAAATAGAATATCCATCAAACAATGGTGCCGCTTGTTGCATTAATTCCTAAAAATCATATATTAATTTTAGAATGTGAAACATAAATAAGTATGTTAATTTTTAACTCATCCCGGCCACATGTCGCCCCTCTGCGCGGGCCGGGTGCTTTTTTGCAGCGTTTTTTTTTTCACAATTCGAGCTCATTTTTTGGAGGCATGCTCAGAATAATGTAAGGGTCGTGTTTGCAGAATTTCAGGATGTTTTGACATCATTTTTATTTTATTTTTTAAAGAGGAAAAATGGAGAAAATCATAAAAAATAGAATATTCATAAAAAAAAAATGGTGCCCCTTGTTGCATTAATTTCTAAAAATCATGTATTAATTTTAGAACATAAAGATTAAAAAAATGTGAATTTTTGACCAATCTCGGCCAGTTGGCACCGCACTGCGCAGGTCAAGTGCTCTTTGGTAGCGTTTTCTTTTTTCATAATTCAATTCCATTTTTGGCAGTAAGCTTAGAATAATGTAAGGATCATGTCTGCGAAATTTAAGAACTTTGTGACGTCATTTTTATTTTATTTTATTTTTCAAAGACGAAAAATATAGAAAATTATAAAAAATATAATATTCATAAAAAAGTGGTGTCGCTTCTTGCATTAATTCTTAAAATCATATATTCATGTTAGAATGTGAAACAAAAAAACAAATGTTAAATTTTTGACTCATCCTGGCCCCTGAGCGCCCCACTTCGCGGGTCGAGTGCTTTTTGGTATTGTTTTCTTTTTTGATAATTTGAGGCCATTTTTTGTAAGTATGCTCAGAAAAATGTACGGATTGTGTTTGTAAAATGATAGAATTTTTTGACATCATTTTTATTTTATTTTATTTTTTAAAGACGAAAAATAGGAAAAATCATAAAAAATAGAATATTCATAAAAAAATGGTGTCGTGTGTTGCATTAATTCCTAAAAATCATATATTAATTTTAGAATGTGAAACATAAGTCAAAATGTTAATTTTTGACTCATCCTGGCCCCTGAGCATGCCACTGCGCGGGCGTGGTGCTTTTTGGCAGCGTTTCTTTTTTCATAATTCGAGCCCATTTTTTGCGGGCATGCTCAGAATAATGTAAGTATCTTGTCTGTAAAATTTCAGAATGTTTTGACATCATTTTTTTATTTTATTTTTGAAAGACGAAAAATGGAGAAAATTATAAAAAATAGAATCTTTTGTCATTTTGTCGAAACCACGTCATTTTTCTCATCATTAGAAAAAGGACATATCGTTTCACTCTTGAAAGTATTTTTTTGATTTTGTCAAAATGACATGTGATTTTACTGGTGAAAGTTTTTTTTTTGTCTTTTTAAAACGACGTTTTGACGCAATAATGAAAATCGCATGTCGTTTTTTTGTGAAATTTTTTGTCAAAATGACATGTCGTTTTGTAGGTTTTTTTTTTCTTTTTTTGTCAAAACGCCATGTCATTTTGTAGGTGATCGTGGTTTTATGGAAAATGACGTCGTTTCTCGTTATAAAAAAATGACATGTCGTTCGTTCGTGAAAGGTTTTTGTTTTTTTGGTCAAAACGTCGTTTTGAGTCATTAATAAAAAAATGACATGTCGTAAAAATCTTTTTCTTTTTCACAAAACGAGGTCATTTTCCCGGATCAGAAAAATGACATGTCATTTTGTTTGTGGATTTTTTTCGTTCCAGACAAAACGACATGTCATTTTGTGTGTGAATTTTTTTGACATGTCATTTTGTTTATGAATTTTTTTTGTCATTTTGTCTCTTTTTTGGGCACACTAATCGTGTCTATAACATTTCATGACATCATTTTTATTATATTTTCTTTTATTTTTTAAATGTAAAAAATATAGAAAATGATAAAAAATAGAATATTCATCAAAAAATAGTGCCGCTTGTTGCATTAATTCTTAAACATTGTGTATTAGTTTTAGAATGCAAAAGATAAATAAAAAATTGAATTTTTGACCCATCTCAGCCCCTTGGCGACCCACTGCGCTAGCAGAAGACTTTTTGGCTGCGTTTTTTTTTTTTCATAATTTGATGCCATTTTTCGTACGCATGCTTAGAATAATGTAAGGATCGTGTCTGTAAAATTTCAGAACTTTTTGATGTCATTTTTATTTTCTTTTCTTTTTTAAAGATGAAAAACAGGGAAAACCATAAAAAATAGAATATTCATCAAAAAATGGTGCCGATTGTTGCATTAATTCCTAAAAATCATATATTAATTTTAGAATGTGAAACATAAATAAAAATGTTAATTTTTAACTCATCCCGGCCACTTGGCGCCCCACTGCGCGGGCTGAGTGCTTTTGGGTAGCGTTTTCTTTTTTCATAATTTGAGGTCATTCTTTGTAGGAATGCTCAAAATAACGTAAGCATCGTGTTTGTAAAATTGTAAAATGTTTTGACATCATTTTTATTTTATTTTATTTTTCAAAGACGAAAAATAGAGAAAATAAAAAAAATAGAATATTCATCAAAAAATGGTGCCATTTGTTGTATTGATACCTAAAAAGTATGTATTAATTTTAAAACGCAAAATATATAAAAAATGTGAATTTTTGACCGATCCCAGCCACTTGGCGCCCCCCTACACGGGCATGGGGTTTTTTGGCAGCGTCATCTTTTTTCATAATTCAATTCCATTTTTGGCAGGCATGTTCAGAATAATGTAAGGATCGTATCTGAAAAATTTCAGAACTTTTTGACGTCGTTTTTATTTTATTTTATTTTTCAAATACGAAAATAAGGAAAATCATAAAAAATAGATTATTCATCAAAAAATGGTGCCGCTTGTTGCATTAATTCCTATAAATCATATATTAATTTTAGAATGTGAAACATAAATAATAATGATAATTTTTTACTCATCCTGGCCCCTGAGTGCCCCACTGCGCGGTCAGGGTGCTTTTTGACAGCGTTTCTTTTTTCATAATTCGAGGTCATTTTTTGTAGGCATGCTCAAAATAATATAAGTATCGTGTCTGTAAAATTTGAGAATGTTTTGACATCATTTTTGTTTTTTTTTATTTTTCAAAGACAAAAAATAGAGAAAATCATAAACAATAGAATTTTTTTATCGTTTTGTCAAAACGACGTTGTTTTTGTCATCATGAGAAAAATGACATATCGTTTCGCTCTTGAAAGTCTTTTTTCTTTTTTTCAAAACGACGTCGATTTCTAGCATCGAAAAAAATGACATGTCATTTTACTGGTGAGTTTTTTTTTATCTTTTTTAAAACGATGTCATTTTGACACATCGATAAAAATGACATGTCGTTCTGTAGGTTTTTTTTTTTGTTTTTTTTGTCAAAATGACATATCAATTTTTAGGTGATCGTGGTTTTATGGAAAACGATGTTGTTTCTCGTCATAAAAAAATGACATGTCATTTCTTTCGTGAAAGTTTTTTGTTGTTCTGGTCAAAACAACATCGTTTTGAGTCATCAATAAAAAATGACATGTCGGAAAAAAAAAATTTCTTTTTCACAAAATGACGTCGTTTTCCCAGATTAGAAAAATGACATGTGCTTTTGTTTGTGGATTTTTTCTCATTCCAGACAAAATGACTTGTCGTTTTGATGCGTCAATAAAAATGACATGTTATTTTGTTTGTGAAAATTTTTTTGTCAAAACGACATGTTGTTTTGTCATTGTCTCTTTTTTTAGGCACCCTGATCGTGTCTGTAACATTTCATGACGTCATTTTTATCATATTTTATTTTATATTTTGAAGGTAAAAAATATAGAAAATCATAAAAAAAAATAGAATATTCATTGAAAAATGGTGCCGCTTGTTGCACTAATTCTTAAAAATCATGTATTAATGTTAGAATATGAAGCATAGATACAAATGTTAATTTTTCACTCATCCTGTCCCCTGAGTGCCCCACTGCGCGGGCCGAGTGCATTTTGGCATCATTTTCTTTTTTCATAATTTGAGGCCATTTTTTGCAAGCATGCTCAGAAAAATGTAAAGATCGTGTCTGCAAAATTTTAGAATTTTTTGACACCATTTTTATTTTATTTTATTTTTCAAAGACAAAAAATAGGAAAAATCATAAAAAATACAATATTCATAAAAAATGGTGCCGCTTGTTGCATTAATTCCTATAAATCATATATTAATTTTAGAATGTGAAACAAAAATAATAATGTTAATTTTTGGCTCATCCTAGCCCTTGAGCGCCCCACAGCGCGGGCGGGGGCTTTTTGGCAGCATTTCATTTTTCATAATTCGAGGCCTTTTTTGGCAAGCATACTCAGAATAATGTAAGTATCGTGTCTGTAAAATTTCATAATGTTTTGACATGATTTTTGTTTTATTTTATTTTTCATTGACGAAAAATAGAGAAAATCACAAAAAATAGATTTTTTGTCGTTTTGTCAAAATGACATGGTTTCGCTCTTGAAAGTATTTTTTTGTTTTTGTCAAAACGATGTTGATTTCTAGCATCAGAAAAAATGACATGTCATTTTACTGGTGAAAGTTTTTTTGTCATCTTTTTTAAAACGACGTCGTTTTGACGCATAAATAAAAATGACATGTCATTCTGTAGGATTTTTTTCTTTTTTGTCAAAATGACATATCATTTTGTAGGTGATCGTGGTTTTATGGAAAATGACGTTGTTTCTCGTCATAAAAAAAGGACATGTTGTTTCGTTCGTGAAAGTTTTTTGTTGTTTTGGTCAAAACAATGTCGTTTTGAGTCATCAATAAAAAAATGACATGTCGTAAAATTGTTTTTCTTTTTCACAAAATGACGTCGTTTTCCCGGATCAGAAAAATGACATTTCGTTTTGTTTGTGGATTTTTTTTGTTCCAGACAAAATGACTTGTCGTTTTGATGCGTCAATAAAAACGACATGTTGTTTTGTTTGTGAATGTCTTTTTGTCATTTTGTCTCTTTTTTTAGGCACACTGATCGTGTTTGTAACATTTCATGACGTCATTTTTATTATATTTTATTTTATATTTGAAAGGTAAAAAATATAGAAAATCATAAAAAATAGAATACTCATTGAAAAATGGTGCCGCTTGTTGCATTAATTCTTTAAAATCGTTTATTAGTTTTAGAACGTAAAAGATAAATAAAAATGTGAATTTTTGACCCATCTCAGCCCCTGGGCGCCCCACTACGCTAGCGGGAGGCTTTTGGCAGTGTTTTCTTTTTTCATAATTCAATGCCATTTTCTGCACACATGCTCAGAATAATGTAAGGATCATTTCTGCAAAATTTCAGAACTTTTTGACGTCTGTTTTATGTTATTTTATTTTTTAAAGATGAAAAATAGGAAAAATCATAAAAAAAAATAGAATATTCATCAAAAAATGGTGCTGCTGGTTGCATTAATTCCTAAAAATTATATATTAATTTTAGAATGTGAAACATAAATAAAAATATTAATTTTTAACTCATTCCGGCCACTTGGCGCACCCTTGCGCGGGCTGGGTGCTTTTTGGCAGCGTTTTCTTTTGTCATAATTTGAGGCCATTCTTTACAGGTGTGCTCAGAATAATGTAAGTATCGTATCTGTAAAATTTCAGAATGTTTTGACATCATTTTTATTTTATTTTATTTTTCAAAGGCAAAAAATAGAGAAAATCTTAAAAAATAGAATATTCATCAAAAAATGGTGCTGCTTGTTATATTAATTCCTAAAAATCATGTATTAATTTTAGAACGCGAAAAATAAAAACAATATGTCAATTTTTAACCTATCTCGACAAGTTGGTGCCCCACTGTGGGGGCATGGGGCGTTTTAGCAACGTTTTCTTTCTTCAGAATTCGATTCCATTTTTTGTTGGCATGCTCAAAATAATGTAAGGGTCATGTATGTAAAATTCCGGAACTTTTTGACGTCATTTTTTTATTTTATTTTTCTATGACGAAAAATAGGGAAAATCATAAATAATAGAATATTTATAAAAAAAAAGTGCCACTAGTTGTATTAGTTTCTAAAAATCATATATTAATTTTAGAATGAGAAACATAAGTAAAAATGTTAATTTTTTACTCATCTTGGCCCCTAGGCGCCCCACTACGCGAGCATTGTGCTTTTTGGCCGTGTTTTCTTTTTTATAATTTGAGGCCATTTTTTACAGGCATGCTCAGAAAAATGCATGTATCGTGTCTGCACAATTCAAAGTTTTGGACATCGTTTTTATTTTATTTTATTTTATTTTTCAAAGATGAAAAATAGGGAAAATCATAAAAATAGAATATTCATCAAAAAATAGTGCTGCTTATTGCATCAATTCCTCAAAATCATATATTAATTTTAGAACTTGAACCGTAAATACAAATTTTGATTTTTCATTCATCCTGGCCCCTAAGCGCCCCACTGCGCGGGCCGAGTGCTTTTTGGCAGCGTTTTCTTTTTTCATAATTTGAGGCCATCTTTTGCAAACATACTCAGAAAAATATAAGTATCATGTATGCAAAATTTTAGAATGTTTTAACATCGTTTTTTATTTATTTTATTTTTTAAAGACGAAAAATAGAGAAAATGATAAAAAAAAGAATTTTTTGTCGTTTTTCTCATAAGTAAAAAAACAACATATCATTTCGCTCTTGAAAGTATTTTTTCATTTTTGTCGAAACGACATCATTTTCTAGCATTAGAAAAAACATGTCGTTTATTGTGAAATTCTTTGTCAAAACGACATGTTGTTTTGCTGGTTTATTCTTTTTTGTCAAAACGACATGTCGTTTTGTAGGTAAGTCGTTTCTCGTCATAAAAAAATGACATTTCGTTTGGTTCATGAAATTTTTTGTTGTTTTTGTCAAAACGACATCGTTTTGAGTCATCAGTAAAAAAATGACATGTCATTTTCTTGCTGAAAAATTGTTGTCTTTTTCAAAAAATGACGTCATTTTCCAGATCTATTTTTATTGTATTTTATTTTTAAAAGGCAAAAAATATAGAAAACCATAAAAAATAGAATATTAATCAAAAAATGGTGCTGCTTGTTACATTAATTCTTAAAAATCATGTATTAGTTTTAGAACGCAAAAAATAAATAAAAATGTTAATTTTTTACCCATCCGAGGCCTTGGTCGCCCCACAGTGCTAGCTGGAGATTTTTTTTACAGCGTTTTCTTTTTTCATAATTTTGTGCCATTTTTACACGCATGTTTAGAATAATGTGTGGATTGCCTCTTCAAAATTTCAAAAATTTTTGACGTTGTTTTTATTTTATTTTTCAAAGACGAAAAATAGCGAAAAGCATAAAAAATAGAATTTTTTGCCATTTTGTCAAAATGACGTCGTTTTTCTCATCAATAGAAAAACGACATATAGTTTCACTCTTGAAAGTTTTTTCGTTTTGTCAAAATGACGTCAATCTCTAGCATCCGAAAAAATGACATGTCATTTTACTGGTGAATGTTTTTTTGCCTTTTTTAAAATGTCGTCATTTTGACACATTAATAAAAATGACATGTCATTTTTTTGTGAAATTTTTTATCAAAACGACATGTCGGTCTGCAGGTTTTTTTCTTTTTTGCTAAAACGATATGTCATTTTGTAGGTGATCGTGGTTTTATGGAAAATGACGTTTCTCTTCATAAAAAATCATCATGTCGTTTCGTTCGTGAAAGTTTTTTTATTGTTTTGGTCAAAACAACGTCGTTTTGTGTCAACAGTAAAAAAAAAAAATTTCATATTTTTTTTCTTTTTCACAAAACGATGTCGTTTTCCCGGATCAAAAAAATGATGTCATTTTATTTGGGGATTTTTTTCGTTCCTGACAAAACGACCGGTCGTTTTGATGCATCAATAAAAAGGACATGTCGTTTTGGTTACGATTTTTTTTTCCTAAAAACGGCATGTTGTTTTGCTGTTTTGTGTCTTTTTTAGGCACACTGATCGTGTCCATAACATTTCAGGTCGTTGTTTTTATTATATTATATTTTATTTTTAAAGGCAAAAAATATAGAAAATCATAAAAAATAGAATATTCATCGAAAAATGGTGCTGCTTATTGCATTAATGCTTAAAAATCGTGTTTTACTTTTAGAACGCGAAAGATAAATAGAAATGTGAATTTTTGACCCGTCTCAGCCCCTGGGCACCCCACTGTGCTAGCTGGAGACTTTTTGGTAGCGTTTTATTTTTCATAATTTGATGCTTTTTTTACATGTATGCTCAAAATAATGTAAGGATTGTCTCTGTAAAATTTCAAAACTTTTGACGTCGTTTTTATTTTATTTTATTTTTCAAAGACGAAATATAGGTAAAATCATAAAAAAATAGAATATTCCTCAAATAGTGGTGTCGCTTGTTGCATTAATTCCTAAAACTCGTATAGTAATTTTAGAATGTGAAACATAAATAAAAAGGATAATTTTTAACTCATCCCGGCTACATGGCACCCCACGATGCGTGTGGGGTGCTTTTTAACAACGTTTTCTTTTCTCATAATTTGAGTCCATTTTTTGAAAGCATGCTCAGAATAATGTAAGGATTGTGTCTGCAAAATTTCACCGATTCTTAAAAATCATGTATTAATTTTAGAACGCAAAAGATTAAAAAGATATAAATTTTTGACCCATCCCGGCCACTTGGCGCCCCACTGCATGGGGAGGGGGCTTTTCGGCAGCGTTTTCTTTTTTCATAATTAGATTCTACTTTTTGCAGG
Source organism: Morus notabilis (assembly GCF_000414095.1). NCBI lineage: Eukaryota > Viridiplantae > Streptophyta > Magnoliopsida > Rosales > Moraceae > Morus > Morus notabilis. The sequence goes on from NW_010365977.1 coordinate 183,510, forward strand.
CATGCTCATAATAATGTAAGGATCACGTCTGCAAAATTTCAGAACTTTTTGACGTCGTTTTTATTTATTTTATTTTTCAAAGAAAATCATAGAAAATAGAATATTCATAAAAAATGGTGCCACTAGTTGTATTAATTCCAAAAAATCATATGTTAATTTTAGAATATGAAATATAAATAAAAATGTTAATTTTTTATTCATTCTAGCCCCTGGGCGCCCCATTGCGCGAACTAGGTGCTTTTTGGCAGCGTTTTATTTTTTCATAATTTGAGGCCATTTTTTGCAGGCATACTTAGAAAAGTGCAAGTATCGTGTATGCAAAGTTTCAGAACATTTTGACGTCGATTTATTTTGTTGAGAATGGTGTCCTAGAAGCATAAAATGTAATAGGATATTTATTATTTATTTAATAAAAGAGTTTATTCATCATTTTATGTGTATATATTTGTGAATATTTTATGAATATCAATGAAAATTCTATGATTATTTATGTGACCTTACACATTGTATATAAGTGTTATATACGAGAGGATAATGTTTAAGGATAATAATAAAAAATATTGTTCATAATGAATTTAATTAAAGTTCAGAATCTTTAATTAAAACATTATTAATACATGCCATTTCCATTTAGAATGGAATGGTGTTATCCGCACTGTTAATATGGTGAGATATTGAATGAGTGTATTTCGCATAATGAGATTATGTGGAACAAGGACACAGACACAATATGAATTTCTAATAATTTTCGTTAAGTATAGAAATTCTAATTGGGTCTACCAGTGGTCATATATAGAATGATCTTAATCCTGAGTTCTTAACAGACTCCTATTTATAGATTTGAGTCTTTTGATTTACTCGGTACGAATTCTAAGATCCTGAATCCTATTCCTTGTATTTTGGAGACATGATGAAGTAGGTAGC